>NW_004955408.1:28427448-28431653 GCF_000276665.1 Chinchilla lanigera
GAAGGGAAGGGAAGGGAAGGGAAGGGAAGGGAAGGGAAGGGAAGGGAAGGGAGACATACAAATGTTTGGAGCAGCTTTGTTCATAAAACCTCAAAAGTGGTAACAGTTCAAATGGTCATCAACAAACCATCAACAAACAAACTGGTATATCTGTTCAACAGAAAACTATTTAGCAATAAAGAGAAATGAAGTGTTTATATAAGCAATAATATGAATTAATCTCACCATGATTATACTGAATAAAAGAAGCCAGAGGGTAAAGTACATACTGTGTGATCCTATCTAAACTCCTCAAAAATGCAAGCCAAATTGTACTGATATAAATAGTGTTTTCCTGGTAAATGGTGACATCTATGAAGGATTGCTTACTGTCCAGAGAGACAATGGATAAGAGCATTATTTTGATTTTGGTAATTGTTTCACAGATATATGCACATGCCAAAGCTTTTAAACTGTATACTTTAAATATATGCAGACCATTATATATAAATCATACCTTAAGGAAGTTGGTTAACAGATTGCAGCACAGAGAAACATGTTAAATGACACAAGGATGAAACCCTCAAACTTCAGACTGAGAAACTATAGGTAGTATAATAGCTTCAATAAATAAAATAAACAAAGAGCCATGGGAAACTTTATGCTGAGGTTTGCTAATATCAGTGATCATGATTTGGATCTGATTCAGAATATCCACTTAGAAACTTGAATGCTGACTAGGTATTTCTTGATACTAAGAAAATATTTTAACTTTTTAGGTGTGACAAAACTCTGTGGTTACATTTTTTAAAAAGTCTTATTTAGTGATTTATACTAAAATACTTATGATAAAAATTGTGTACTGCCTGAGATTTATTTCCATATAATATGGAGGTGGAGTATTGAAACAAGATTATCTGTGAGTGGGCAACTTTTCAAGCTGAATAATAAATTCATGGGGTTCATTATAGTAGTGTTTCTCAATCTACTTTTCATTATCATTTTCATAAGAGCCTTTTTACACATTTTTTTCTAATCACTTCCATATCCATAAAATTTCAATAAAAAGGATATACTTCTTATTTGTTATATAATATGGTCTTTTAGGAGACCAAACATTGTGATATCTGAAAGATATTCATCCCTTCCCCCCTACAACCAATTTCAACCTTTGTCCACTCTCAACCTTGCTGAGAATGTATGCTTTTTACTATCCTACCTACTTTGGTGTACAGTCACCCGTCAGTTTCCAGGCGGGATTGGCTCTAGGAATCCCTCCAGATACTAAAATCCAAAGGTGCTCAACTCCCTTATAGTGAAACTCTGCATCCTTTCTAATGTTTTCTTTTCTCTTTTTATTCTCTTTAATGGTTTGATCAATCTTGCATTTTTTGCATCTGGTAATCTGAGCAACTTCACTGAAGATAACAATATGTGATATAACAACCACTGTTAATTCCTATCATTTTGTTCTGAAACCTTGTATCATTTTTATTGTTGCTTTGTTGTGTTTTTGTCTATGTCATTGCTATTTTATTACTGTTTTTTATTCTCTTTAAAATAAATAAATGCTATTGTACTGGCATATAACCTACAAACACCCTCCTGTACACTTTAAATCACTCCAGATGACTTACAGTTCTCAATACAATGTAAGTGCTATGTAAATAATTGTTAAAAACAAGAAAAACATCTCTACATGTTCAGTGCAGATGCAACTGTTTTTTAATATTTTATTCCATCCAGTTTGTAGAATCTATGGACATAGAACCTATAGGTAGAGAGAGTTGTTTTTAAGTTTCCATTAACATTTTTAAATTTTTCTTTTAGGAAAAAAGATGAGAAGTGTAATCGTTCATATGACAAAAGAGTGATCAGTGAAGACCTAGAAATGGCATCTGAGCTAACTTGAACCAGGACTGAAACAGCATCAACCCTAACTAGGTCAACTGAGAAGATTGAGATTACACCTTCAATCACAGAAGGGGTTCATGATTCCCATATGTCTTGGTTACTTTTCTCTCGTTGCGAGACAAAATACCTGACACCCAACATTAAGGAAGGAAAGTTTATTTAGCTCACAGTTTGTGGAGGTTTCAGTCCATATTCAGCTGGCTCCAAGGCAGAGGGCAGCATGGCAGAGGCAGAGGGCACGTGGCAGAGGGCAGCATTCATGGCAACAGAAGACAGCGAAAGCAACAAGAGCAAAAAGGGAGGAGCAGTAAAAGCGAGCCTCTTTCCTTCATTTATATTGTATGTAGGCTCCCTGCCCCAGATTGAGTGTAGCACTCACATTCATAATCGCAGCATTAGACCATGAGTCAATCAAAAACTCTAGAAGCCTGGACCATAACTGCATGAGGCTTAGAGGGGTTATCCAGACACAGACCATAACACCATACCCAGAGGGTCCAAAAGTAGAACAGAGTTCAAGGAAGGAATAGCTGGACCTAGAATCTCAGCTCATCTCTCTGTGACCATCAACCTCATCCCAAGATTAGCCTACTTGCAGATCCCAAGATGAATGCTCACCAGGCAGCTTCACATGTTTCTCAATTCTCATCCAACAGGGAAAAGAAACTGCATCCAAGTATTCAGTAAAACTCCTTAATTCATTCTAATTAGCCTAGCTTTGAGACTGCCCACTGATGGCAGTTTTTGCAATGGTAGAATGGTTGTGAGAAGTGGTCTAACCTAGGCAAAGTGCACCCCTCAGGAGTGTTTTCAGAACTACATAGCTTTCCAAACAAAAAAATCAGTGCATTGGTGAGGAAAAAAAGATAACTTCAGAACAGTCATTCTGATTACCAGATTCAAGCGTGCAAAATTGGTCAAGAAAAAAGAAAACTTTAAGCATTGACTTTTCCTTTCGATAAATCACAGACATCAGCAATACACCTATCCCAGCTATCCTTGGATATACATATCAATTTTGTTTTTCATTTGAAAGAGAAAAAAAAACAAAATAACAAAAACAAATGCATAAACAAAACAGCATAGGGAACAATAAAAATGATACAGAATTTCAAAACATGGTGATAGGATATTAACAACGGTTGTTATATTACATAATGTCATCTTCAAAATGGTTGCGCATATAACCAGATATAGGAAGGCAAGATTGATCAAACAGTTACCCATTAACAGTTCCTTTCAATAAACCAATAGATATTAGTAGTATAATTATCCTAGCTATCCTGTGTATACATATACATATTTTTTCCTCTTCTTTCTTTTTCCTCTCCCCTCCTTCATCCCAATTGCTCCTTCCTGTTTGAGCAGTTTCTTTTCCCTTTCACAATATCTACTGTACATTTCAGATTTTACTTACTCTTTAAGGTTCTTATAGTATGGAGGAAATATGATGTTTACACATGTGAATCTGATTTATTTCACTAATGAATATGGTCTCTAGATGCATCCATTTACCTATAAAAGCCTTGAGTTTATCTTTCTTGATAGCTGAGTAATATTCCATTGTATAAAAATTCCACATCTTTTTTCTCCATTCCTTAGTTGATGGACATTTGGGTTGTTTCTAAGATTTAGCTATTACAAATTGCACTACTATAAACATGGGTGCACAAATATTGCTGTGGTATGATGTTTTCAGTTCCTCTGGAAAAATACCCAGGAGGGGAATAGCTGGGCTGAATGGGACCTCTAATCCTAGTTTACTGAGGAATGTCCAGACTGATTTCCACAGTGGTTGCACCAGCCTACACTCCCACCAACAGTGGAGAAGAGTTCCTGTTTCTCTACAGCTCCTCCAGCATTTCTTATGGGTTGATTTCTTGATTCTTTCTGGGGTGAGATGGAACCTCAGTGTTGTTTTAATTTGCACTTCTCAAATGGTTAATGACATTGAAGATTTTCTCATATATTTATTTGCCATTTGTATTTCTTCATGTGAGAAGTATGTATTCATCTCAGATGCCAATTTTTGTATTGGGTCTTTGAATTTTGGGGGCATGATTTTCTTTAATTCTTTATATGTTCTAGATAGAAGTCCTTTGTCTGAGGGGCAGTTAGCTAAAATTTTTTCCCAATTCGTGGGTTTTCTTTTTACTCTGTTGGTGATTTATTTTGATGTGCAAACCTTTTTCAATAAGATTAGATCCCAGTTATTGATTCTTTGAAGTATTTCCCATGCAGTTTGGTTTTTGTTCATGAACTCTCTACCTACCCCTATGTCTTCAAGACTTCCACCTACTTTCTCTTCCAAT
>NW_004955408.1:28433048-28487332 GCF_000276665.1 Chinchilla lanigera
CTAGTCCCTCTATAACAGATTCAGGAGAATTTTTGCATCTATGCTCATTAGAGAGATTGGCCTGTAGTTCTCCTTTTTGGTTAGTTGTTTTTCTGGTTTTGGTATCAGGGTAATACTTTCCTCCAGGAATGAGTTTAGGAGAATTGCTTCCCTTTCTATTTCTTTAAAGAGCTTGAGAAGAATTGGTATTAAATCTTCTCTAAATTTCTTGTAAAATTCAGCTGTGAATCCATCACGACCTGGGCTTTTTTTTGTTGGTAAGTTTTTATTACATTTTCAATTTCATTGGCTGATATTAGATTATTCAAGATTTTTATATCTTCTTGATTCAGCTTTGGTAATTCATATGTATCTAGAAATCTGTCCATTTCTTCTGTTTTCCACCTGATGAGAGTAAGGATTTTCAAAGTAGGTATTGATGATCTTCTGAATTTCTACAGGATCTGTAGTGATATCATGCTTTCATTCCTTATTGCATGAATTTGTGTTTTATTTTTCCTTTTTTTGATAAGGTTGGCTTGGGGGTTATCAATTTTACTTATTCTTTCAAAGAACCAACTCTTTGATTCATTAATTCTTCATATTATTTCTTAATTTCATTTGCATTCATTTTTGCTGTGATCATTATAATTTCCTCCCTTCTCTGGGCTTTGAGATTAACTTGCTCTTCTTTTTCTTGAAGATTGAGGTGTAACATAAGGTTGTTTATTTGTGTATTCTGTTTTCCTGATGTGGGAATCCATTGCTATAAATTTCCCTCTGAGGACAGCTTTCATTGCATCCCACAGGTTTCAGTAGCTTGTACCTGTATTTTCATTTGATTGTAAATAGTGTTTAATTTCCACTTTAATTTCTTCTATGACCCATTGGTTGTTCAGGAGGCTGTTATTTAATTTCCATGTTTTCATGGAGTTTTTGCAATTTCTTTTATCATTTATTTCCAGTTTCATTGCACTATGGTCTGATAATATGCACGGGATAATTTCAATTCCTTTGCATTTACTTAAGCATGTTCTATGAACTAGCATGTGGTCTATTTTAGAAAATGTCCCATGCCCAGGTAAGAAGAACACATATTCTAATGTTGTTGGGTGGAATACTCTGTAAAGGTCTACTAAGTCCATTTGTTCACATATTTGGTTTAGTTCTGTTATTTCTTTGCTGTTTTTTTGTCTAGTTGATCTATCTCTTTATGACAATGGAGTGTTAAAATCCCCTGTTACAATTGTGTTATGACTTATTTGATTTTTCATGTCTGTTAAAATTTGCCTTATGTAATTGAGTGCTCCTATATTTGGTGCATATATATTTATGATTGTTATCTCTTCCTCTTGTAGTTTTCCCTTAACAAGAATATAGTGACCTTCTTTATCTCTTTTAATTGTTGTTGGTTTGAAGTTTGCATGGTCTGCATACAGAATAGCTACTCCTGCTTTTTTTCTGAGTTCCTGTCCCATGGAGTATTGTTTTCCATCCTTTGACTTTCAGTCTATGGATTTCCTTTTGAGTTAAATGTGTTTCTTGTATACAGCATATTGTTAGATTTTGTTTCTTGATCCACTCTACCAGTCTGTTTCTTTGGATTGGTGAATTGAGGTCATTTACATTAATGGTTATTACTGATATGTATTGACTTATCCTTAACATATTATTTTCCCACTGCTGGTCTTTCTCCGTCTGTTTCATTGCTTGCCTTGCTTGGTAGTTCTTTTCTGTTGTTGGTCTTGAGATTGTGGTTATTTCTACCTTTTTGTACAATATCTTTCAGTACTCTTTGTAGGATTCGTTTGGTGCTCATGAATTTCTTCAGTTGACCTTTGTTATGGAATTATCTTATTTCTCCATCAATTTTGAAAGATAGCTTTTCAGGGTACAGCAATCTGAGTTGGAAGTTGTTTTCTTTTAGGACATGAAATACATCAGTCCAAGTTCTTTTTGACTTGATGGTCTGTGTTGAGAAGTCTGCCATGATTCTGGTGGGCTTTCCTTCATAGGTGATCTGTTTCTTTTCTCTAACAGCTTTTAATATTCTGTTCTTTTGCTGAATTTCTGGGATCTTCATTATTACGTGTCTGGGTGTAGATTTATTTTGGTTATGGCTAATTGAGGTTCTATATGCCTCACTTATTTATATATAAGGTATATGTCCCATGCCTGGGAAATTTTCTGCTATTACTTCTGCAAATAGTCTTTTTATGTCATTCATGTTGCCTCCTGCTCTTTCATTGACACCTATCAGCCTTATATTGCTTTTCTTTACATCATCTTGCAGCTGTTGAATTGTTATTTGCTGTTCCTTTGTTATTTTTGAGATCTTTTCTTTCACAATCACTACCTGCAATGCTGTCTTCAAGGTCTGAGCATCTATCTTCCATTTCATTCAAGCAGCTCTTCCAGCTTTCAATGGAATTTTTAATTCCCTGAATGTCTTTTTGAATCTGTTTCATGCATTCTAATTCTTTCCTATACTGTTCATTCAAGGTTTCCATCATTTTTCTGTGCTACTCTTTTTTTATCTGTCTTCTTTTGATATGCCCTGCAATTCTTTCATTATGGTTGGCATTTCTTTTTTTACCTGAGCAATTATTTCTGATCTGATTTCCTCTATAGTCTGATGTACTTGGTTCTTTACTTCAGGTGCTATCATTTCAGAGATTTCAGGTGTATGACTTCCATGTTCTTCCATGTTGATATTTCCTGGATTTGTTCTGTGTGGGGTGTTTGGCTGAGATTGCATTTTGCTTCTTCTTTTTGTCATTTTCAAATCTCCCTAGGTTTCCCGGGATTCAGGTTCATTCCTGAGATGGTGGCAGGAGGCAAAGACAGGGATCCCAGGCTCCTAGACAGCCCACCAAGGCTTCCTGAGTCCAAGGCCCTTCCCATGGTGGTGGCAGGGGTTGCAGCCAGAGGACCCAGGCACCCAGACAGCTCACTGAGGCTTCCCGAGTCCAAGAGTCCTCCCATGGTTGCAGCAGGGGCCAGGGCCAGAGGATCTGGGCTCCCAGGAAGCTCACTGTGTCTTCCCGAATCCAAAGGCCCTCCTGAGGTGGCAGCGGGGGCAGGGCCAGGGGACCCAGGCTCCCAGGCATCTCACCAAGGCTTCCTAAGTCCAAGGCCCCTCCTGCCTGGTGATTTCTTTTGATGTGCAAAATTTTTTTAATAAGATGATGTCCCGGCTGTTAATTCTTTGAAGTATTTCCCATGAAGTTTGGTTTTTCTTCATGAACTCTCCGCCTACCCCTATGTCTTCATGATTTCTACCTACTTTCTCTTCCAGTGGATTTAATGTTTCTGTTTTGTTATTTAGATTTTTTATTAATTTTGACCTTAACACATAGTGATAGATATGGTTCTAGTTTTAGTCTTCAGCATGTGGAAAACCACTTTGTCCAACACCATTTATTAAAGAGGCTATCTTTCTTTCAGTGAACATGGTTGGCCCCTTTGTCAAAGATCAGGTGGCTGAGTGTATTTATAGTTATGCCTGCATCTTCTAATCTGTTACATTGATCCTCGTGTCAGTTTGTTGTTGTTGTTGTTGTTGTTGTTTGCCAGTACCATGCTGATTTTACCACAGCAGTTTTGTAGTGTAATTTCAAGTCTGGGGTTGTGATGCCTCCTGCCTTGCCTTTGTTGCCCAGGATTGCTTTCGCTATTCTAGGTCTCTTCTGGTTCCAGATGAATTTTAGGAATGTTTTCTCTAGATCTGTGAGATATGCTAATGGTATTTTGATTGGGATTGCATTAAATCTGTATAACAGTTTTGAAACTATGGCCATTTTTACAATATTGGCCCCTCCAATCCATAAATAAGGAGTATCTTTCCATTTTCTGAAATCCTCTTCAATCTCTTTTTTCAGAGTACTATAATTTTCAATATATAAATCTTTTACTTCCTTTGTTAGATTAATTCCTAAGTATTTCTCCTTTTGGGGGGATGCTATTGTGAAGGGTGTGGTTTCCCTAATTTCTGTCTCAGTGTGTTTGTTGCTTGTGTACAGGAATGCTATTTTTTTGTTTTGTTTTGGTTTTTTTGTTTTTCTCCAGTACCGGGAACCAAACTCATGACCTTGCGCTTGCCAGGCAGGGGCTTTTGACGCTGAGCTAAATCCCCAGCCCCTGGAATGCTATTGATTTTTGAGTGTTTACTTTGTATTCCACTACACTTCTAAATTTGGTTATTAAATCTAGAAGTCTTTTAGTGAAGTTTTTGGGGTCTTCTATGTAGAGTATCATATCATCTGTGAATAATTATAATTTAACTTCTTCCTTTCCTATCCTTATTCCTTTTATTTCTCTTCTGTATTTGCTGTAGCTAGAGTTTCCAGAACAATACTGAACAGAAGTGGAGACAGTGGACACCCTTGTCTTGTTCCTGATTTTAGAGTGAAAACTTTCAGTTTTTGTCCATTTAGTATGATGTTGGCTGTTCCTTTTGCTAATTATTATGTTTCATTTTACTCTACATTTTCTTTAAAAACTCACTCAAAAGAAATCTCACTAAAAATCACCCACAAATGCCCTCAATTCTTCACATCCAAGATAAGCCCCCTCCACCTGTTCCTCGGGGCTCAGAGCTGCACACTTACCACCTACCATCTCTCTCTCCACTGCCAGTCATCTGTGTCCCCACCTGCCCACCTGGCAAGCTGTCTTCATAACATCTTATACTTCATAAGTACTCATACTTCACCTTTCTCACTCAGAGGAAGTGAGAAGAATAGCAATAATCATACAAATCAGAAGACAGTGGGATTTAGCCACCGGCCCCAGGTGCTCTCTACCCACAGTTCTCACAAGCTGCCCCTCCTACCTTCTGGTATTTCCTCCTCATCTCCACACCTCCTTTATCACCTCTAACCTGAGCATCCAGTACTCTTATCCCCTACCTCTTCCTAACTCCATCCCCTCTACTTCCTACAGATGCCCATAAAGTCAATCAAGTTTCAAACTCTCAGGGCCACAGCTCTGGCAGAAAGCCCAACTCCCTGTCTGGCAGAGTGCACGAAATAGAAGACACACTGGCTTTCCAAAGTGGGAGGGCTGCAGTAGGAAGACCACTCACAGAAATCCCTGACCCTCCCCAATTCCCAAACTCACTAGCCTACAACCTCAGGAATATTAATCTCAGAGCTCACCCATCTGTCCTCTTTCCCAAAAGCTACTTTTAAAACTATAATAATATCAAACTTTCATTTGGCTTTGTTTTGCCTTCTGGGAACTATAAGCATAATGGGGACAGGGGTCCAATCCTGACTCTCTCTTTTAAGACTCTGGGCCTTAGACAAGTCCCTTCACCTCTCTAAGGCTCTGTTCCCTTATCTATAAGATGGAATATAGCACCCATCCTACAGACTTGCTTTGAAAAGCAAAGTAATCCTGGGACCATGAGAACATGCTTTGTCAAGGTGTTGGTTGTTGTTACAGAGAAAGGTTTCTTCTATTGTGTATTTTGAAAAAAAAAAATAATGTAATAAAAAAGGTAATAGACACTTGTGCTTCCAACATGATGGAGTAGCAGAAAATGGATTTATTCTCCCTCCTGACCAAACCAAAAAGCCACAAAAGAAAAAACTAAAACAACAGTTTTCATGCCAGCAGGCATCAGGCAATAAAAGATAATGATCCCTGTGAGACAAAAAAACAAAGTGAGCCTGCAGCTGCCCTACCTAACTGCCTGGAGAAGAAATTGAGGTAATGGAGCAGCGAGAAGGAAGCAAAGCAGAGGCTGGCACACAACTTATGTTGAGGAGGCAGAGCTTCAAAGGGACAAAGGTGTCTGGGTTGGACAGGGAAGAATACCAGAGACGAGACAGCCACGCAGAAAGAAACATCCAGAGGCACCTAATGGGTCCCCCTCACTCCCCCACACAAAGTATCAGCAGAGCACTGAGCAGTATACACACTACCCAAGGCCATAGAAAGAATTAAAGACTTACAGGCCATAGCTGCTGGTCCTGAAGGTCAAGAACAGTGCCTGTTCCTACCAGCCAGACTATAACACCTCAAGCTTCACAGAACATTCCATAGATACTCAGTCTTGCACTCACAGTAAGAATAACTAATTCTACACTGTGCACAGCCCTGGTCCTTCATAATAAATCTTCAAAGCAAGATACAAAAATATAAATAAATAAAATGTTTCACATACCTTAGTTGTTTTCCAAAGTAAAACTCAAGAATATTTTCAAGAATACTAAAATAGCCAGCAACCAACAAGGTAAAATTCACCATGTTTGGCTTCCAATAAAAGATTAGTTTGCATGAAAATAAGCTGGGAAAGCAGACCCAAAAATAAGGAAAAATCAACTATAACCAAACTACAGTTGATATAGATGTCAGAATTAACGAAGGACATTAAAAGTTATTATGTTTTAATACACTGTATATTTTTCTTTAAATTCCTTAATCTTTATTGTTAGTACATGTTTGTGTACATACTGATTACATGTACATGTACATAACACATCTTACTTCTTTTTTCATCCCCTACCCCTCCCATCCCTCCCAGCTCCTTCCAATTCTTGATCCCCTTCCCATTTACAAAAGATCTATTTCCACTTTTTTCTTCAATTTTTTTTCTCCATCTCTTTTTCTCTCCATGCCCTCCATCTCTGGTTAAATGCTTTATATTTTCAAAAAAGTTTACTAGATGCATGGAAGGCATATTTTGAATGCCAAAATTGAATTTTCACTAGTCAAAGCAACAATTTCTGAGATGAAAAATATACTGGCTCACATTAATGGTAGATTAGTCATTAATATTGAACTACCATGAATGCAAAGACACAGCGACAGAAACTGTTCAAAATGAAACATGTAATAGGAAACATTTTTAAAAAGTGAAAAGAGCACCAACAAACCACACTACAACTCCATGCAGCTTGCTATCCATAGGAAGAAGGTGGACAGAAAAGTATTTGAAGAAAAAAATACCTGAAGCTTTTTAGATTTTATGAAACTACAAACCACAAGTTCAATAAGCTCAAGAATCTCCAATAAGGAACATCATAAAATTGCTCAAAACTAGTATAAAGAGAAAATCTTAAAAGAGAGAGAAGAGAAAGCATGTAACATATAGAGGAACAAAGATAAGGATAACACAGATTTCTCATCAGAAGCAATGCAAGCAAGAAAATAAAGCAACATAATGAAAGTGTTACAAGAAAAACTGTAAGCCTGGAGATACACTTTATGAAGAACAGTCAGTATTATTAGTATTCACTTCTGTCCAAACTGGCCCATTTATCTACCATGATCTCAATTAAAATATCAAGTAGCTTTTTTGTATGAATTAACAGGCTAGCTCTAAAATTCATGCAAATGACTGGAAGAAACAGCCACAACCAAAAACACACTCAGCCACCTAACCTTTGATAAAGGAAGGGGCCAAACAAACTCACTGGAAGAACGATAGCCTCTTTAATAAGTGGTGCTGGAAAAACTGGCTTGCCACCTGCCAAAGACTGAAAATAGACCCAAGTCTATCACCATGCACCAAACTCAAGTCAAAATGGTTCACAGACCTCAATATTAAAACAGAAACATTAAATCTATTGGAAGAGAAAGTAGGTAAAAACCTTGAAGATGTAGGGGTAGGCAGAGAGTTCATGAACAAAAACCAAACTGCACGTGAAATGCTGCAAAGAATCAACAACTGGGATCTCATCCTACTAGAAAGTTTCTGCACAGCTAAAGAAATCACCAGCAGAGTAAAAAGAAAACCCACAACTTGGAAAGAATCTTAGCTGACTGTCCCTCAGACAAAAGGCTTCTATCTAGAACATATAAAGAATTAAAAAATATCAGCCCCCCAAATTCAAAGACCCAACCCAAAAATGGGCAGCTGAGATGAATACACACTTAGATCATGAAATACAAATGGCAAATAAATATGTGAGAAAATGGTCAACATCATTAGTCATTTGAGAAATGCAAATTAAAACAACATTGAGATTCCACCTTACCCCAGTAAGAATGGCTAGCATTAAGAAATCAACCAATAACAAATGCTGGCAAGGCTGTGGAGAAATAGGAATCCTTCTCCACTGCTGGTGGGAATGCAGACTGGTGAAACCACTGTGGAAATCAGTTTGGAGATTCCTCACAAAACTAGGACTAGAGGTTCCATTCAATCCAGCTATTCCCCTTCTGGGTATTTTCCCAGAAGATCTGAAAACATCATATCACAGTGATATATGTGCACCTATGTTCACAGCAGCACAATTTGTAATTGCTAAATTGTGGAAGCAACCCAAATGTCCATCCACCGAGGATTGGATAAGAAAATTGTGGTATTTTTATACAATGGAATATTACTCAGCTATAAAGAAAGATAAACTTGAGGCTTTTATAAGTAAATGGTCACAACTAGAGACCATACTCATAAGTGAAACAAATCAGACCTGCATGTGCAAGCACCACATTGTCTCACTAGTGTAAAACCTGAAAGGGTTAATAAAAACTCGGAGGTATGGTAGACACTGTGAAATGATAACAAAACGCTCATGGGTAAAAGGCAACTGGGATATGGGAAAAGAGGAGGGAAAGAAGGAGAAATTTTGTATATATGTAGATAGAGGACAGTTAACATAGTTGATCTACTGTCTTCTATTTCTTTACTGAAAGAAACTGTTAATGAGTTCTTGATTGATCAATATTGCATATCTCTATTTGTTTTCATGAGAAACCGCTTTGAGGATATCAATATGTAATACAACAAGCATTGTTAATTTTCTACCACTTTGTAACTCTGTATTGTTTGTACTGTTCTTTTGCTATTTTGTAGAAGGTTATCTGTCTGTTAATGTTTCCCTCCTTTTATTTCTAAAATAAATTTTAAAAAATAAAAAATAAAATTCATGCAAAGAACAGAAAATCAAAGGAGCCCAGATTCATACACACAAATCTGAAAAAGAAGAACAAAGTTGAAAGGCAAAGAGATTGCGTGATTTCAAAAATTATTGTAAAGCTGTATTAATCAAGACAGTGTGATATTGGCATCAAAATGGTCATTCAGTTCAATGACACTGAGGGTTCAAAAATAGACTTTATACATATATATATACATGGATTTTTGATAAAAGGTACAAAAGAAATGCAGTGGACAAACTAGCCTTCTCAATAAATGGTATTTTTAAAAACTTGCTACCTATTTCAAAAAACAAACTTATATCCTCTATAAAAATTACTAAAAAATAGATTAAATGTAAACATGAAGCCTAACAATATAAAAACTCTACAGGGAAACAAAAGTACTTGGACTTGGGTAACATATCATATCCAATATGTTTTAGACCTAATACCAAAAAGTGTGACTCATTAAAAAAACAATAAACTGGACTCCATAAAAATCAAACACTTCTGCTCTTTAAAAGACACTTTCAAAAAAATAAAAATAAAATGGCAAGCCACAGATAGGAAGAAAATATTCATGAACCTTATAGGTAATAAAGCACTTATATCTAGAATTAAAAAGCACCCAAAATTCAACAATAAGAAAACAAACCTTTTGAATGATTAAAACATTTGAGTAGCTATTTCACAAAACAAGATATACAGATGGCAAATAAGCAGAAGAGATGTTCTATGTCACTGGTCATCAGAGAAATGCAAAATAGAACCACAATTAGATACCACTCCATACTCATTAGAATGGCTTACTCTGAAAAGACTGGCCATAACAAGCATTGATGAGAATGTGGAGGAACTAGCCAGTTACTCTATGATCCAACCATCCCATCCCTACATATTTACCTCACAGAAAAAGAATTACACATCCCCATAAAGACTTGTACACAAATGTTCATAGAAGCTTTGTTTATAATCATCTAAAACTGGAAGCAATTCACATAGCCATCAAGAAGGGAAGATAAACAAGTGTGGTACAGCCATCCATCAAAATACTTTGCAGCAATAAAAAGGAATGGATTCTTATGAAACAAACAATGTGGATGAATCTCAAAATAATCAGGATAATCGAATGAAATAAGACAAAAGGGGATATGCTACATGGTTCCATTGATAGAAAACGCTAGTGACACAAAGCAGATCGGTGATTGCCTACTGGATGAGTAGGGTTGAGTGCAGGCAAAGAAGAAGGATGACAAAGAGACATGGAAAAATATTGGTGGATGGTGGGTATATTCACTACCCTGAATATGTTAATGGATTTCGTAAGAGAATACATGTGTCAAAACTTCTCACTATCTTTTAAAAAGATAACATAAAGGATATCTTTATGCACCCAGTACAATCTACTTCTGGTTTTATGGGTATTTTTTTAAACTTCTATTTTGAAATAATTTCATACTCACAGAAGTCTTATGAAGAAAACATATTTTCTGAATACCCTTCATCCTGCCCTCGCCAATGCCAACAATGAAATAAGCATGGTACAACTGTAAAAGTGTACCTAGTTTTATTTCTCCTGTACTCCTTCTTTGGGTGAACTGGTTGCAGTCCAGAAGGTCCTTCCCCTTCAGGTAGACCTAGGATCTGGCCCCATTCCAGTATTCTGTCTGCTGCTCTGTGTGCAACTGGCACGCACACCCAGGACATCTCACCCTCTCTTCTCCAACCCCATCTTGTACAAGCCCCAAATCCTACTACTAACTGCCCCCTAGACATCCCGTCAGCTATCCTGCAGATACCTAAAACTGAATGAAGGTACTACTATTCCCACCCCACAAAATCCTCTTCTTCCTGTGGTCTTTAAGCAAATAGCATTGTCGTCCATCACTTCATCAGGCATCTCAAATCCTCGCTCAAATTCTGTTGGGTATTCCTCCACATGCCACTCAAACCCATACCCCAGGCCCTGTCTTTCCACCCGCACCTTGATTCAGGCCATGATGTCAGCTCTCCAAGGGCAGCTAGAAAAAGCCTTAAGCAGTCTTCGTATGTCCAGTCTCTCCCCCGATCCAACCTAGACTGATATTTTTTAAATGTTCACCGACCTCCATCACTTTCTGTTGAAACCCCTGCAATGGTTTCTGGATACCAATGGGTGACATTCTGGCTCCAAACTTCATAATTAAGGTCCTTACAAAAAATCTCTCTTGACTATTAACTGGCCTTAAAGAAGTCATCAGGTGACAAGCAATTTCTTCCCCTCCCAAACCTGCCATATACCCTCATGCCTTTACTCCATTGTTCCCCAACCCAGAAAATTTCTCTTTGTTTCTTCCACTGGGAAATGCCTACCTAAGATACAACTCTACTTTTACCCTCCAAATGAAGCCTTCTCATAAATAATGGACAAATTGCAAGTCCATTTTTGTGTACAAAGAGCCCTCTGCACACACTTGAACAGCTTCTATGTGAAAGCTTAAAGAACATTGTTTCTACTTATCTCCATTTCCCCAGCGCAGGACAGGACTGGGAGCCTTATGGAGTGACAGCTGGATGAATGGAGAAATAGATAAACAGATATATTTAGGGATAGATGGAAAGAGAAGTAGACAGATAGAAATAGGATTAGATAATAGATGGATTGTGAGATAAACAGATGAATGAAAAGCCAAATGAAGGGTAGGTGGGTGACTGCATGAAAATATGAATGTGCAGATTTATGTACACAGATGGATGAGGGAGAAGGAATGGAGTGAGGTACGGATGGAAAGTTCAGGGCCAGATTGCTTATTTCACTTTTACAGTGCCCCAACTAGAACCTGAAATACAGTAGCAGACGTAAGGATGAAGTGACTTTATCATTGAAGCACTAGATCACTATAGTAAAACTTTGGACTAAGAGTCAAAAATCCTGATTTCCAACTCCATCTCTACCTACAAAATATCATAGGCAATTTAACTAAACATTTTCAATATACTCTTCTGTAAAATTGGCTGGCTAAATTAAATAATTTCCAAGGTCTTTTCTAAACACCCTTTGTTTTCCTGTCTTGAAGTTGTATGATTCTCAAATAAGGCTAAGCCAGGCTTGGTAATGCACAGTTAAAATCCCAGGACTTGGGAGGCTAAGGCAGGAGAATCACCATGAGTTCTAGGCCAGCCTGGGCTATATAGTGAGTTTAAGGCCAGTCTGAATTACATAGCAAGACTCTGTCTCAAAAAGAAAAAAAGATAAGGCTAAGGAAAGGGAGGAGGGACCACATTTGAGCAAATGTGTTTACTTACAACTTGTCCTAATGCAGAGCTGATCCCAGATCTCTGCCAGCAATGCGAGAAAAAAGTTAACACACTCCAGATGAGATGCTGTTCAAATTGTCTGGCTAAAAGCCTTGTGGCAGAAATGAAAGACAGGCTGATAACAGAGCCTGAGGGGGAGTTAATAGTGAAACATGAACCTCTACAAGGCTGAATTTACCCCAAGCTGGAAGAAAAGAGGGAAGAGCCAGTCTACATGAAGCCTTCCCAGGGCCCCGGTTGCTGACCAAGTGTACTCTTTATCCAGAAGGACAGGATTTGTTTCTAGAGAATGTGGTCTGTCCTGATAGATGTGCACCTGGACGCTTGGCATGCTCTGGAGTAATAACTGTACGAAGAACACATCTATCATTAGTTATAGATCAGGGTATGCTATCAGATATCATATGTCTATGACAAGTCCTGGTTATATATCACCCTGTCATCTTTTCCAGCAACCCTGGGAGTCAAGAAGGATGACCCTCACTTCACAGAAGAAAAAAAGCATGGCTAGTGAATGGCAGACTTAGAGTACAAACCCAGGACAGCTTGGCTGTTTCTGCTCTCCCTGGCTGCTGTCTTGGCAGGCAGCTGCCTTGGAACTGGTCAGATAATCCAGAGACTTGGCTCAAGCCACACCAACCTGCAGTGACACATGCCAGAGCTTGCCTGGGCAATATACAATATGCTTTCATGTTAATTCAAGCTGGCAACGTGGACCATCACTTCCACTTTACTGATGGGGTCACTGAGACTCAAGGTGACTCGGGTTAAGTGACCCGGACATGGTCACAGAACTGGTAATGGTGATTACATCCCTGGGAACTGCAGTCTCAAGCCAAGCCTCTTTATTTTGTTCCCATGTGGTGGCTCTGGGTGGACACCTCTGAGTTTTGGCTAAATATTCATTCCACCCAGCTTTGGTAAAAGCATCTGAATTTCCTTTGGGGAATCATACCCCTTCCACCCCACCACCTACAATCAGTCCATGTAATTTGGGCAGAAGTGATACACTCTGTACTTTCTGTTACTTTTTCTTGCCATAGTGATTACATGTGACCAAAGATGTCCAATGACACTCATGTCCATTGAGACAAGAGACTAGGGCATGGCAAAGCTGGCTGGGGAAGTAGGTGTGACCTGTTAATTACAAAATCCCAGGACACATGTGCAGAGCAGTTCCCAAATCCCTTCATGTGGACTTCTCACAAGAACTTGAGCAGGTTTTCAATGACCTGGACCTGACATCATTCTGAGGAGTGACTGATACAAGAAGGACAATCCACAATGAGTTTTGCTGCTGTGTTCCCACCTGCATGGTGGCCCACCCTCCTGCTATAGGATGTATGTACTTCTTTTTCTTTTTGCACTTGGCCCAAACTTGCTCTGCAGAGCTTGTTTCTTTCCCTGCTTTAATAAAACTTTGCTACCATTTCTACTTGTCATGACAAATCCTTTGCTCAGGACAGAAAGAAGATACAAGTCACCTCCAGAAAGAGATTCCAGCACCCAAAACTGAGTAACACCATGACATTAGAAACTGCTCCGAAGAGGTACCCTCTTTATGGTAGAGTTCCTGAGCTGGTACTATAGAAGCAAGGAGTTGCTGGGATCCACCTGTGACAGCACAAAAGGAGAAGCGGCCATGGAGTAAAGCCAACATGGAGAAAAGGAAGAATACAACAGAGTTTCCTAGGGACACATTCTGAGACCCTGGATCAGATCCAGCCACATCTCTCTGTATTCCAGTACCTGAGCCAGTTAATTTCCTTTCTGCGTAAAGTAGTCTGATTTACGTGTCTCTTTCAGGCATTGAAGAGGCTCCAAGGCAATGCTGCTCCCCTCATCACAATGAATTAGCGTTTGTCTTCTTGGCTACTGTTCTATGACCCAGGGCACTTGAGGGCTGGGACTGGGTCAAAGGCCACCTCTATGTCTCAGTGCCTGACTCGCCCATGCTGCGTGAATATTTGCTGAATGAATAAAAACCCAACTTGACTCCAGAGCCTTTGTGCAGTTGGAGGTATGTTAGGCCCTAAAGAAGCCCGACTTCTCCAGCCCAGCCCACCCTTTCATCTCCTTCTTCTCTACCAATTCAAAAGCTACATCCTCTGAAATCAGCCCCCCAGCCTTCTCCCCAGTTCAAAAGTGCTCTGGTCTACCTCTGAACCTCTGTGAAAAGTTTCTGCCTGCTATAGTAATTAGCATCCTTGCCTGAGCTCTCCTACCAGACTTAGAAGTCCTGAGGACAGGGGCAAAAGTGAATTCCTTTTTTTTTTTTCATCAAACCAGCACATGGTATTCTCCAGAGTGCAGGAGACATTTTCTAAATCCAAGAAATCGTTTTATAAACATTTACCAACTCCTAATACATGCCAGGTACTGAGAATACAGAGGTAAACACAGCATAATGGTTAAATGTAATGATGATAATAATAACAGCTACCATTTACTGAGGGATTACTTTATGCCTGGCATTGATATAAGCACTTTATATGTATTAACTCATTTAACCCTCAGAGCAAATCAGTGAGGTAGCTACTACTACTACCCATCTTACAAATAAGGAAACTAAGCTCAGACATGAACAGTCTGTGCATGGTCACAGAGACGGCAGGCAGCAGAGTCAGGATGGGAACCCAGGCAACCTGGCTCCCGATCCGTGCTCTTAGCTGGCACCCTATGCTGTGGGTGCTGAGTGCTCAGTAGATTGCTTCGTCATAGCTCTGACCTTCCCATTCCTAATGTCTGTACATCCTATTTCTGGAAAGAGCTTGACTGAAAATGGAATCAACCATCCATGCCCAAAGATTGTGAAGGAAAGAGCTTGGATTTTAGAATGAGCTACACTAGTTTGAATTTCTGACGGCACCATTTTTAACCTGTATAGTAACCTGCGCATGTTACCGTAACCTCCCCGAGCCTCCATTTCTTCAGGATTAGTAAGAGTTAGAAGAATCCCTAGGTGAAAATCACTTAGCACAGGGCCCAGCCCCTGCCACACAACCTCTGAATGGAAGCTGCTGTCACGGTACATGCTGTTACTGCCATGGAACAAAGTCAGTGTACAGAGCTTGGCACAAGCACATTACCAAGTACCGTAAATACACTTCAGGTCTCTTTCTGCCCTCTTCTGGATTTGAAGTTCCCTTTATCTATCCGCCCACAGGATCAAATGTTCCAGGCTTGGTGGGGAGGTAGGAAGCTGGGGGCGTGGGGGTGTGCAAGATGGAACAGGCCCCAGGTTTCTAACTGGCAGAAGAGCAACTGTGGTTCATCTTCAGCTCTACTGAGCAGGCCCCATATTCTGTGCCACCTGTGCCCTTGAAAAATAAACATAACTGCCAGAGAGATGCATGCTTCAGCTGCTGCTAATCCTAGGCCACAAGACAAGCAGGAACTCAAGAGGAGCCTGCAGTGTGAAGTGTCTTCCAAAAACGTTAGCAAATACATAAGAGTGAAGAGGGAATACACAATTAGGCTTCAGAGAACAGGGAATGGAGGCTGAACCACAGACCAGTCTCCACCTTACAGAGCACACCGTGTTTTACCCTCAGCCTTGGTTCTACTGCCCTCTAGTGGCCATACAGGGGCCAACAGGCAGGTTTAACACTACCTGCTGAAGAAGGGAAGGGTCCTCCAAGGAGGGAGGGTTCACCGGATCTTTGAACCTTGGCAAAACCAGAATCCCTTCTCTCCCTCCCTCAGCCGCTGGCCTCTTTCAGCCTCTTGTTCACCTCTCCCTTAGACTTCTGCAACATCTTCCTTACTAATATTAATAAAAATAAACCTCTACTACAGAACGCTTCCTGTAGGCACTGTGTTGAACACATGCCATGGGATTCTTGCAACACTCTTGGGAAATCAGTGGTGTCCTATTTATTGGTAAGGAAACAGGCTCGCACCAGTTAGAGCCTTGGTGGCAAACCTTCTAAAGCCTGAGTGCCCAGACTGGAGCCCCAAACTCACTTATTTATCACAAAGTGCCAACACTGCAATTAAACCTGAATACTGAGGTTTTAGTGTAGGAAAAAAAAAACAGTTATCCAATGATCTGCCACTGCAACTTGGTTCAGGTGCCAAAGAAGGGGTTCTGCATACTCACTGCATCATGCATGCCATAGACTAGCTACCACAGAGTTAGAGGACGGCCAAGGCGTCCCTGGGAAGATCTGAAGCTTAAACCCATCAGCGCCCTGAGTTAGGCCCACATACCTGATTCACCAGCAGCAACAGCATCTCCCTGTGAATTTGTTACAATTCGAATCCTCAGAACCACAACTCCAGTCTAGGGAACTAAAATTTCTGGGTTTAGGACCTAGAACCCTTACCTTAAAGGCAGCCTTCCAAGGAGTCAAGGTGCACCACTGTGTGCTCCAGGGAACTCTGACTGGGGAATCGCCACACTGGCCCAGGTGTCTTCCTAAGACAGGCGCTCAGCTACTCAGAGGCCTTCCAATCCCTCAGGCAGGCCTGGGTCCAACTTCTTAGCACAGCAATAGACCTCTTCACAGCCAGCCGCAAACTGCTTCTCCAGGAACCTGTCATGCTCCCATCAGTCTAAGGGAAGCCGCTGTTGGAGGGGGAAGAGAACATAATAGATGGAGTCCTCAGGGCTATGTGCAGCCGCTCCCTTAGTAGCACACAGGGTGGTAGTTACTGCTCACCTGTGGGAAAACCCTACTACCCAGAATGAGGAGGAAGGCACACTCACGGCCTGGGACCATCTGACAGTACAGCCCAAGTGCTTTCAAGCTGAAAGGACCAAACTGTTACAAAGGTAGACCAGAGTTCCACACCTGTGGGATCACACGTTATACAGGCATGAGCTTCCCAGGTTAGGTTCTGTGTATTTTTTACATTAATATTACTAGTACACTTTTGATATACATAATGATCACCTTCATCACAGGGACTTTGTACCTGTACATAATATATCTTGATTCGTTTTTCCCCATTCCCCTCCCCTCAACTCTTTGTCCCTCCTTATTTACAAAAGCTTTGCTTCAATTATTACCTTCTCTTGTTTCCTTCCATTCCCCTCCCCACTCCATTGTTCCCCCTTCCCATTTAAACATTTTCTTCCTACTTCCCCATATCTATCACCCATTTTGATCCTTATTTACCTGTTTAGTTTCCCACACAAGAGAAACAATGCAATATTTAAACATGTGTGTCCTATTTATTTCACTTAAAAGTATGGTCTCTTCACCTAAAAATGTCTCAAATTTATCCTTCTTATGACAGAGTAGTACTCCACTGTATGTAAAAGCCACATTTTCTTTATCCACCACTTGTTGATGGGCATCTGGATTGCTTCTAAGATTTAGCTATTACAAATCGTGCTGCTATAAACATAGGTGTGCACATATCGCTGTGGTATGATGCTTTTAATTCTTTGGGGAAGGTACCAGTAAGAGGAAGAGCTGAGTCAAATGGAACTTCTAATTTTAGTTTTTTGAGAAAACTCCATACTGACTTCCATAGTGGTTTACCAATTTACACTCCCACCAACAGTGGAAAAAGGTTCCCTTTTCCCCACAGCCTCACCAGCATTTGTTATTGATTAATTTCTTTATACATTCCAGTGAGTTGACTTATGAACTCAATTAGTTCCCGAGGGCTGGCTGTAACCCCAGTTGTCAATTGAAGGCTCAGGTTCCTCTACACAGCCTTCAAAATCTCTCTCCTTTATACAGACAGACCTCAGTGTCCTTAAAGACACTGGCCCAGGATACGTCAACTAACCCCATACAGGAAAGGATGTTGCAGTGTTCCTGTATCTGAGACCATCTGGAAGCACAAGCAGCCAGCATTCGAGTCATAATTCCAGACTTTGGTCATAAGTTAAAACTAAAACTCTGGTCACAACCCAAGTTGTTCATATGTCAGGCCAGTCATAACTTGAGAGTCCACTGTAATTGCCATTCTTTCTGGAGTGATACAGAATCTCAGTGTTGTTTTAAATTGCACCTCATGAATGACCAGTGATGTTGAACATTTTTGATATATTTATTTCCTGATTGTATGTCTTCATCTGAAAAGTGTCTATTCGTTTCATATGCCCAGCTTTGGATTGGGTCTTTACATTTGGGGAATCTGATTTTTTTAGTTCTTTATATATTCTAGATAGCAATTCTTTGTCTCAGTAACAGCTGGTTAAATATTTTTCTCACACTATGGGTTGTCTCTTTGCCCTGTTGGTGGTTTCTTTTACTGTGCAAGAGGTTTCTCACATGATGAGATCCCAGTTGTAGATTCTTTGTAATATATCCTGTGTGGTGGTGGTTTTGTTTTTAAAATATTTGCCTACATCCTTGTCTTCAAGAGATTTACCTATTCTGTCTTGTAGCAGATTGTTTCTGTTTTAATATTTCTTTTCTTCATTTTGTTGATACATTTTATATATAATGATAACATTTATCATAGGGAATTTGTATCTGCACGTGATACATCTTTCTTCTTTTTTCCCATTCCCTTCAACCCCTTCCCGTCCTTATTCACAAAAGCTGTTTCCATTTTTTCTATTCTTTTATTCTTATCCCTTCCTACATTTCCCCCTCCCCTCCCTATGCCCCTTTCCATTTGAACTTTCTCTTCCTGTTTCACAATATCTATTATACATTTTGAACCTTATTTACACTTTTAGTTTCTCACACCAGAGAAATAATGTGATATTTGCACATATCTGTCCAATTTATCTTACCTAAGCATATGGTCTCAAGGTGCATTCATTTAGCTGGAAATGTCTCAGGTTCATCCTTCTTTACAGCAGAGTAGTAGTCAACTGTATAAAAAAATTTCTTTATCCATTCATCTATTAATGAGCATTTGGGCTGTTTCCAAGATTTAGCTATTACAAATTATGCTGCTGTAAACACGGGTGTGCATATATCACTGTAGTATGATGCGTTTAATTCTTTTGGGAAGATACCAAGAAAGGAAATAGCTGGGTTGAATGAAACCTCCAGTTTTCGATTTTGAGGACTCTCCACATTGATTTCCACAGTAGTTGCACCAGTCTACACTCCCATCAACAGAGAGAAGGGTTTTTTCTCCACAGCCCAACCAGCATTTGAAATAACAAATTGATTTTTTTATAATTGCCATTTTATCTAAAGTGAGAAGGAATCTCAGTGTTGTTTTGCATTTCTTGAATGACCAGTGATGTTGAATATTTTTTCATATTAATTACTTGCCATTTCTACTTCTACATCTGAGAATTGTCTATTCATTTCAGATGCCCATCTTTGGATTGGGTCTTTACATTTGCGGCGGGGGGGTCTGGGGTTCTTTTAGTTCTTTATACATGCTAGATATTAGTCCTTTGAGGAATACCTTGCAAAATTTTTTCCCACTTTGAAAGTTGTCCCTTCACTCTGTTATTTCCTTTGCTATGCAAAAGCTTTTTAATAAGATGAGATCCCAGCTGTTGACTCTTTGTAATAATGTGATTTGGTTTTGTTCATAACATCTTTGCTTCCACCTATATCTTCAAGAGTTCTACCTATTCTAACTTCCAGTAGATTTAGTGTTTGTTTTAATATTTAGATCTTTGATCCATTTTGATTTTAGGTTAGTGCATAGTGATAGACTTGGGTCTAGTTTTAGTCTTCCACATGTGGAAAGCCAGTTTTTCCAGCACCACTGATTACAGAGACTAACTTTCTCCCAGTGAAGGTCTTCGGCTCTTTTGTCAAAGATAAGGTAGCTCACTGTATCTGGAGTTGTTTCTGCATCTTATAATCTGTTCCACTGATCCTGGGATCTGTTCCACTGATCCTCAGGCCTGTTTCGGGTTTTTTTTTGTTTTTTGTTTTTTGTTTTTGCCAATACCATGCTGTTTTTAATCACAGTGGCTTTGTAGTATAATTTCAAGTTGCGGATTGAGATTCCTTCTGCCTTATCTTTTTTTCAAGAATTATTTTTGCTATTCTAGGTCTCTTCTGGTTCCAAACAAATTTTAGGATGGTTTTCTCTAATACTGTTAGGTATGCTGTTGGTATTTTGATCAAGATTACATTAAATCTGTGTAACAATTTTCAGAGTGTGGCCATTTTCACTATGTTCGTTCTTCCTACCCAAGAACAAGGAATATCTTTCCATTTTCTGATATCCCCTTCAATCTCCTTTTTCAAATTATTTTGGTTTTCAATGTAAAAATCTTTTGCTTCCTTTGTGAAGATTTATCCCTAAGTATTTCATTTTTTTCAAAGTTATTATGAAAGATGTTGTTTCCCCAATTTCTCCCTCAGTGAGTTTATTATTTGTGTATAAAAATGCTATTGATTTTGATTGGTTGACTTGATTTATTTTGATTATTTATTTAGGTTAACTTTTGATTGCTATTGATTTTGATAGCTATGCGACTGAATTTGGTTATTAAATCTAAAAGTTTTTTGGTGGAGTTTTTGGTGTCTTCTATGTACAGTATCATGTCATCCACAAATAATGATAATTTAATTTCTTCCTTTCTTATATTTATTCCTTTTATTTCTTTCTCATGCCTAATTGTTCTAAAGTTTCCACAACTATATTGCATAGGAGAGATGATAGTGAACATCCTTGTCTTGTTCCTGATATTACAGTGAAAGCTTTCTGTTTTTGACCATTTAATATGACACTGACTATTGGTTTGTCATAGATGACTTTTATCAGATTGGATAAAGACCATCTGTTCCAATTTTCTGTAGGGTTTTTATCATCAAAGGTTGTTAAGACTTTGCACATGCTTTTTCTGCATCTATTGAGATGATCATGTGGTTTTGTCCTTGGCTTTCTTGATATGGTGTATTGAATTTATTGATCTGTATGTGTTGAACCATCCCTGCATTCTTGGGATGACTCCTAGTTGGTAAGAGTGTATAATCTTCTTGATGATTTGCTGCACTCTGTTTGCTAGTATCTTGTTCAGGATTTTTGCATCTGTGCTCATTAAGGAGATTGTCCTGTAGTTTCTTTTTTAGTTGGATCTTTCTCTAGCTTTCATAATCATGGAAATACTTGTTTCCAGAAATAACTTTGGGAGTATTGTTTCCCTTTCAATTTCATTAAAGTATTTGAAGAGTAGTGCATTATATCTTCTCTAAATTTCTTATGAAAGTCAGTAGTGAATCTGTCAGGACCTGGCTTTTGTTAATACTTTTTAATTACATCTTAAATTTCATTGACTGATGTTGAGTTATTTAGAATTTTTATATCTTCTCAGTTTAGCTTTGGTAATTCATATGTTTCTAAAAATCTGTCCATTTATTCTGTTGTCCATCTTATTAGAAGAAAAGTTCTCAATGCAGATACTGATGTTTTGAATTTCTGCAGGGTCCATTGTGATTTCATCCTTTTCATTCCTAATTGCATGGATTTGAGTCTTTTCCTTGTTTTTCTATAATGGTGGCTTTTATTTCTTTCAAAAGCCAGCTCTTTGATTCATGACTCTTTGCATTGTTTTCTTGGCCTCAACTGCATTAATTTCTGCTCTGATCTTAATAATTTCCACCATCATACCTGCTTTGGGCTTAACTTGCTCTTCTTTTTCTAGAAGCTTGAAGCTCAACATGATTCTGATGGGCTTTCCTTTATAGGTGATTTGTTTCTTTTCTCTAACATTCTGTACCATTCTGTTCTTGTGTTGAATTTCTGGAATCTTGACTACATAGGCCTTGGTGTATTTTTTTTCCTGATCATAATTAATTGGAGTTCTGTATGCTTCATTTATCTGTAGGTCAAATTCTTCTTCCATGCTTGGGAAGTTTTCTGCCATTATTTCTGTGAACAGGGCTTTTGTGTCCTGGTGCTATCTTTTGATTTTTTATTGATTCATAAATAAATCTTATATAAACATAATAAATCTTATGTTCTTTGCATCATCTAGCAGCTGCTGAATTTTTTTGTTTTTGTTTTTGTTTTTCTCCGGTACCGGGAACCGAACTCACCACCTTGCACTTGCCAGGCAGGCGCTTTGCAGCTGAGCTAAATCCCCAGCCCCAGGTGCTGAATATTTTTGTAGTCCTTTGCTATTCATAAGAAGTCTTTCACTTGATGATCACTAGCCTTAAATCTGTTTTGTAGATCAGATATTCTGTCCTCACATTGTTTGACTGTGCTGTATACACTTTCAAAAGAATTTTTTATCTCCTGGATATCTGTTGGAATCAGTTTTATGGAATCTAGTTCTTTCCTGTATTGGGCATTCATAATTTCCATCACTTTCCTAAGCTCTTCTTTTTAATCTGTAGGAATAGGGTAGGATGCCAATTCTGGTGCTTTAAACTCCACGTAAGTTAAAGCTGATTGTGGTCTTTGGTTGTGGAGTTTGGAACTCATTTGTTCAGCCTACAATGCTCTAGGTGTCTGTTGCTAGACTGACCTCAGCTCCATGACACTGTATGGCTCCCACAGTTGTGCCTTACACCCAGTCACTGGGAGTCCTGAGATGAGGCTAACCCATGGCTGCTCCAAGTCCCAGGTTCAGATGGCTCCCTAAGATGATGTCCTCCCAAGCACCCTCTTCAGAGGATGCTTGGACTGGAGTCACTCACCAGCTATTGTAGCTCACAGTATCTACTGCTCCATTCCACTGCTGTGTTTTTCCATGGAGACCTCCAGCATCACCCACACTCACTGTGTCTCTGTAGATCTGTGCCTCCTCTTTCATCCCATGAGCTGGGAGTCAGTGAGAAAGTGCAGTTTTCTACCTCCTTTTTAGGCATTGAAGTTGTCTCTTTACTTTTCCCTGTGAGCTCCAATTCTCCCTTCAGATCCTTCCTAGGTACCAGAGATCCACTTCCCTCCTTTTCTTCCCCAAGTTGTTATTGATTCCAAATCAGAGAGGCTGATCTACTGCTATTTACTGCTCTGCCATCTTTCCAGAACTCAAGTTCTGATCTTTAATAGAGTAACCCAAACAATTCCCAGACAATTCTGTCTACAGTTTTCATGGGAAAAAATGTATCTTGACCTCCTTCTCTGTGACTTTAAAGTAGTGAGACAGGAGCTGGGAAAGGCCAAAGCCCTGAAAGATCAAGTAACCACACCCAGAAAAAGGGATGGATTAGACCATGACACACAGGTAGGGGCTAGGGATTTAGCTCAGTGGCACAGTGCCTGCCTGGCAAGCGCAAGGTCGTGAGTTCAATTCCTGGTACTGGAAGAAAAACAAAAACAAACAAAAAACCAGACAGACAGGTAGAGCCCAAAAGCTTGGGTTGACAACTCTGCTTCTCCTGAAGGTAAGCCCATCCTATCAGTGTCTACTAATGCTGCCATGGCTCTTGCTTGCCACACCAGACTAAGATTCATCTCCCCAGGCCTTTGTCTAGACCAGCTTCTCTGGCTCAAACTTCCTCCAAGGGCTTCCTGGGAGATCCCTACCAACCTTTCAAGGACAA
The DNA here is from genome assembly GCF_000276665.1 of Chinchilla lanigera. Lineage (NCBI taxonomy): Eukaryota > Metazoa > Chordata > Mammalia > Rodentia > Chinchillidae > Chinchilla > Chinchilla lanigera. Next base: position 28,456,583 of record NW_004955408.1, read on the forward strand.
CCTCTAATGTCTCCTTCAGGAAGCCTTCTTCCTCCACTTCCAGGGACTCCTTTGCCATTTCTGTGACAACACTCACCTTTTTACAGGCAGAAGATACAGCAAGGCCTAACACAGAGGTGCTCAACAGAGCTGGATGTTACAAAAGCCAGGGGAAATTGGCTGAGGTGGGTAGGTCTGTATACCAGATGATTCCACTATACAACTAAAATTGAGAAAAACTGATCTCCTGGAAAAGATCCAGGCTTTGACGCTGTGCACAAAGGCTTAGATCCTACTCCTCTGCCCAATAGCTGTTATCACTGAGCAAAGAAATAATTTTCCCTAAGCCTGCTTCATATACTAAGTTGGAGAGTACACCACCGGCTTCCCTGGAACACTGTCATTAAACAAGAGCTGTGGGGAGTGGCTGAAGTTGAAGAACAATCACACATGTGGGGCTACAGCAAGGCCAGCCCTAAGAACACAGAGCTTCCAAGGCAAGCCAGGTGAACAAGCTGATCCAGCCCCAGAACATAGGTGCCCAAGGTGAGCTAGGTGAACAAATTATTAGGCAGAAAGGTTTCACCTGACATCAACCTGCCAAGGATATAAATAAATGCACTGCAGTCGTTGGGTGGCTTTTCTCCAAGATAGAGCACTCTACCTGATCTCAGTTTTCTGTATTTTGACTCCTGTTTTTATTTCCTCATGCCTCCCCCTGCCCCTGGGACTTTCTCAAGAGCTATGCTGGATGCAGCATTTTGGTGCCTGAACAGGGACCCAGGGTATGAGGAAACTCATCATTTAGTAGGTGAGAGAACACCTCTAGTTATGCACACAAAAGGGAGAGAGGAGTATTAATATCATCAATATTGATCCCACCATGTGTAAAACATGGAGCAAACCGGTTCTCAAGAACAGATGTATACAGAAATGGTTGTTGTATTACTGATTCCCATATTTAACTTTTTTTATGGATCTGGATCGGGGAATATCTTGATGACTGCACACCTGTTGAGATGACCATAAAGGACTTGGCACAGAGCACCATCTTAAAACTAAGCCCTGAGCAGAAAAAAAATAGTGGATAACAGGCCCCCTTCCCACAGATCTTGAACCTTCTAGCTTTGCTCAATCAAATAAGGAAGGAGCAGTGGGGAGCAAAAAAGACCTTTCCCCACCAGAGGAGTATTTCACTTCACAGCCACTCAAAGTAAAACCAATAGCTTTAACTACTCCATAAACAGCTACTCCCACTTTCTTAGTTCAGAAAAACTTTGCTGTGTCACAGGTTGAGACTTCCACTTTCCATACAAGTCATCCTCTCTTTCTCCCTTGTAACTGGTGCTAAAGGAAGCCAGGAGGGTGAGGGAATCCCTGGAGGTTTTTCAACACATCTACCCTGTCGCTGAGGTCCAAGATCCCAATAATCTGGGATAAGTTATACATCTTCAATGAAGCTGTACTCTTTCAGACCTTAAAAAAACTAAAACAAGTGACTGTTCCCTATATCCCTACAGCTCTTTTGAACTTGGGTTTTATAGAGCTCATAGGACAACAGGTTGTGGCTCCAAATGATTGGAAAGGAATAGCTAAAGCATGTTTAAATCCAGGGGATTATTTGTTATGAAAGGGAAATTTTTTGAGTTGTACATAGATCCAACCATTTGCAATGCTGCTCACAAGATGGCCATTACCAAAAGATACATTAACTGGAGAAGGTGCCTTTGCTGCCACAAATAATATCCTTGGCTGCCTGCAGCCACTTAAGACTAGCAATGATCCGGCTTATACAAGTGCTGCCTTCCAAATATTTCGTAAGACCTTCCACGTTTCCCTTACCATGGGAATTCCTTATAATCCTCAAGGTCAAAGAACTGTTGAAAGTGCTCATCATACACTCAAAATTCACTTACAAAAAGATGGACTCCTTCCCTACAAAATTCACATCTCATAAAAGACTTCACTTGGCAGTATATAGTATTTTTTTAAATACTACTAGGGATAGGACTACAGCAACAGAAAGACAATTCAATCAGGTAAAGGAAAAGAAGCTAGGAAGGGTCCTTTGGAAAGATCTTCATACTGGACAATGGAAGGGACCCAGCCCAAGACTCACATGGGGTTGAAGGTATGCTTATGTTTTTCCAGAGAACACTGAATGGCCAATCTGGGTGCCAGAGCATGCTGTCTGACTGTATCATGGACCAAGACCTGAGAAGGAGCTTTCAAAAAGCTGATGCTCAGTCCTGTAGCAGTGATGCCTCAGGGACCATACCATGGCTGATAGACAAAGATGGGGCTAGACCCAATGTAGGTCTAATTAAAAAAATTAACCCAGGATGCCCAGGAGATGATAACCAAAAATGGAAATTGGGGGTCTGAGTAGGTGACAGAGTCTATAGCAATAACTAAGCCAAAAGCTATTTAAAAGACAGGGACATGAAAATTGCCAGTATTCTTAAGAAAAAATAAAATATAAAAAATATATATTAATTATAGATGAAAGATTTTATTCCTTACAAATTCTTTTTGTAAGAGATCACTGCTAATTGACCTACAAAAAATTCTGAATAGTGTATTTATAATTATAAATTTCTAAAATGGTAAAAGTGTTATTATAATTCAACTTGGCCAAAAATATATTTGAGTGCACTCCAGTTTTGTAAGAAGATTGTCTGTGTATTTGTTTGTTTGTCTGTTTGTCCAGTCTGTTAACAGTGGTTTTTATCTGAGCTCAACAATTTTTTTCTTTCCTCTTTCCTTTGCATTTCTGGATCATTTGGTTTATAATTTAGTTTGGCTTATAGATTTAAAAAGCTTGCTTCCATCTGGGTTGCCAGCTAGTCAAAATGATGTTAAAATTACTTTTCTCACATAGCATCAGAAATTTGTTAAGGACTAAATGGGGACCCTTTGGGCTTAGGGAATTATTGGTCAAGGCTCCCTTTGGTAAATAAAGGAGCAGGTGCCTGAGAAAGATCATATCCCAGTCTTTGTTCATTAAAGGAGGCCCTAATGATCTCCATGGCATTATGGGAGACACTCCAATAAATGTTATTAAAAATATTATTGTGATATGTTTACACTGGTCATCATCAAAAGGTTCGGTTTTCTAGAAATGAGATTAAGGTTTTCTGATTTAAAGATGCTTTGGTACAAAACTAAGAAACATAAGTTTTCATACGGCTATGACGATTGTTATTAATCTCATGGTGTATTAAATGCACTCATGCCTTCAGATGTATAGGTCCTCCAAAATAAAAAACAGGGATTATTTATGGTGATAGACTTTTCTTTCAGATTTAGACATCTGCCTTTCTCTTGTGCTCCAGTTACTTGTTATAGAAGGCTCATGTCAAACCATGAGATCACCAGTCCATAATAACAAAAACTGATATGATGTACATGCTGTGTATGCGCCACTCTACTTAGAGATGCCTAGACATTAAGCAGTTCAGACAGTGTCACAAATTTCTTCAATGACATCCCATCAAAGGCTAAGATAGATAAAAGCTTCCCATGTACTAGTTAGACATATTGACTAAAAAGACTATTCCATACCAAGATGGAGAATTTAAGTGTGTTGCAAAAATGTCATCATGATTGTCATGCTACAATATTATATATGGCTTTTGATTTCAAATTTTCTGGGTAGAACTGCACAACTGTTGTCTGTTAACATTCTACAGGGACTCAACTATTAGAGTATCCATGGTTGGTAGAAAACAAAGATTCTACTTTTTGTCTCAAGGTGCTTGATATTCAGATAAAATTTTAATATTAAGCTCACTGCTCCCATTACAATGTAATGTCATTAACCTTCTTTTCTGGATGTTCAACAACTAAGGTTTGGAGACCAGAAACTAGAAGGAAAGGTGGGCTAGGAGGACAGCCAATATTTTTGCCCCAGTCCTCTGAGGTCAATAAGGAGCCAGGACATAAGAGAATCTCTGCTGTGACATCCTACAACTCTGGTGAGTTATACAACCTCCCAACCAAGGAGATTGCTGGACCACAGAGGAAGGAAATCAATGATGTATACCAGGAGAGAAAAGTTCCCAAGATTTCACAGAAAGCAATTTGGTCAAACAAAGGCTGTGACTCATCCAAATGGCTGACACTGACAGGAGAACAGAGAGGTCCTATCCATGGTCCCAAGATAACTCCTAGGAGATCTGACTGACCTTTAAAGATAGCAAAAATTTAATTTTAATTGATATAGGTTTCACTTTAACTTGGTCTTGAACATCCAGCATAAAAGTATAACCACAAGATGAAAAAAACATGCCATAGTAATTTGCCAGCTATAGAAGAAACTCAAACCACTAACACTTTCTGACAGTTTCCAGCTACACTGGTAACTGACTACTGCTATGGGTTAACAGGCTGTATAGGGCTAAGTTGCTGAATGCAGGGACCTGAAATCCTTGGACTGGCCATCTTTAGCCTAAGTGAATAAGCTCACTCGGAGTGGAAAGGGCTCAAGAAGGTCTTCTGCAGAGTCCTCCAAACACAGCTCCTCCAACTCCAGCTGCAAATCTCTTGCAACTACAAAATTAAAAAAAAGGAAAGAGCTTTACTTGTCTTGGTTTTCCCTATCCAGATTCCTTATCTGCTCTTCCCCCTAGAGCCCCTAACCAAAATAAGTATTAACAACCTGGTTAGCATGCTGATAATTCCTTTTCCATGCATTTAGTGAATACTTAATGGACACTTACTTGGTAGTACTGGATACTGTCCTAGAGATTGGCAATACACCAAAGAACACATCAGACAAGATCACCAACAACTGCCAGTTTACTGCAGTAGTTACAAAACAAGCAAACAGATGAGTAGCATCAAATGTTAAGCAATACCTGAATAAAGTCAAGTGGGTTAGAAGAGATAGAGCAATGGCACAAAGGGAGGCTACATTAAAGCTGGGGTTAGAGAGGACCACTCAAAGACAGAGTGCTTCTAAATGAAGGCCAAAATTCTTAAGAGAACACAGCCTACGGAGACAGTATCTCAGAAAAGGGCAGTGAGGAAGCCAATGAAGTGCTCTAAGCAAACGGAGAGATGTGATGTGACTTGCCCTTTTATAAGACCACCTTACACTGTTGTCACATCACAAACTTATCTTTACATCTTTACCCTCAGTACTCAGCTTAGTTCTGGCAGAGGACAGGTGTTTCAGTGGCTGAATGAATGAACTTTCTTATCCTTAATGTGTTATTTGCCATCATTCTACCAAGCTAAACTTCCCTCTTCTCTAGTTTCTGCCCATCAGCAGCATGACACCCTACCCATAAGGAACCATGTGAATCCCAATGTTGGCAGTAAAACTCCTAACACTCCAAATTTGCACTTTCATTAATGGTAAGCCATGTCTAGATGAGGCTGAACAGTTGAGATCTGTGGTCCAAGGACAGGGCATAACACAATGGAAGGAATGTGTGCTTTGAACTGAGTTACTATTTGACCCTGGGAAAGTTCTTTAACCTCCCTATAGTTTTCATCTGTAAAATGGGTACAGCAGTTTGATTTGCCCCTTTCCCTTGTACAAAGCCTCACAGAGAGCTTAACTTTTGGTCAACCTAACAAAGACAGTAAAAGGAACTCCTTTTCATTTGCTCTGCAAAACATTTTCAGCTGCCATTTGGAAGAAGATGAGGTTTATCATAAACATCTGATAATCATAGGCCTATCATTGTCAAACTGAACTCCACCAGGACTGCTCATTTTAAGAGAGAAACTTTTCTCCAAGCTGACTTTAATCCCCATTCTAGGTATAGTTACAGTTGATAAGCAGGTACAACTCATGTGCTAGCCCAAATCTCCTTTGGTGCTCCAGGACATTCTGAGATGTTCTCACAGATTCATTACTCTACCTGCACCATGCCCTGAACTGTATTCTGGTGACATTGTCAGGAAGGTAAGAGGAAAAATGATTTTACCAACTTGTTCTTGGTGGATCCATGATGGCCTTCTTGATTCAGCTTGGGCCAAGTTGTACACAGGAGACTTAATGTAACACTGCTGGGTGGGTGTGTATGTTTTCATACTACAGCTTGCTTCTCTTAAATGATAAAAAACTATGATGCTGGATGTCTTAAAATTCAATAATTTGGGCTTGGAGTTATAGCTCAGTGATAGTAGGTGGTATCTGGGTTTGAGGTATGAGGCCCTGGGTTTGAGCCCCAGCATAGAGAGGAAGACAGAAGAAAAGAAAAAGAGGAACAAAATTAGAAAATTCAACAATTCATGACTCCATGTTGGTAACTATTTCAAACATAAAAACTGTCGGTAAATTTGTAATCATTGGCTAAGTTTTTAATATAGTACCCCTACGTTGAAAAAGGACTTCAGCTTTATAAATGGGTAATGTATTAGTCACTCCCCCATCCCTGTGACAAAATACATGACACCTACAAGTTAAAAGAGAGGTTTACTAGGCTCACAGCTTCAGTAGATTCAGTCCATAGTTGGCTGGCTCCAAGCAGAAATGGCAGTGTGGGGACATGGCAGAGGACAGCTGCTCATCCCATTGCAGCTGGTGAAGGGAGAGAAGGGAAAGAAGCAGAGAGAAGAGAGATGGTGGCAAGGCTATGCTCACAGCAACCTATCTCTTCCAACCAGGCTCTACCAATGCCATACTCAGCTATGAACTCATCAATGGGTTAATCCACAGTGAATACAGTACCAAGATCCAACACCTTCCAAAAGCTCTGCCTCTGAATTCCTGAGACTACTGAGGGACACTTTAGATCTGAACTATAACAGGTACTAAATAATAGGTGTGAAATATTCATTTTCTTGTGGGGCATAGTGGCACATGCCTGTAATGCTAGCATTCAGGAGGCTGAGGCAGGAGGATCACCACAAGTTCAAGGCCAGCCTGGTCTATATAGTGAGTTCAGTGTCAGCCTGGACTACATAGCAAGACCTTGTCTCAAAAAACCAAAACTATTCATTTTCTTTACATCCTATCCCATCTCAGACTGTTTCTGAAACCTTTGTTTATAACCCCCTACTTTTGTACAAAGAGGGACACTGAAAGCCCCTTCCAAACAACATACATATGGCACTATACCTACATGACAAAAATAGCTATTTACTGAATGTTAATAATGTGCCAGGCATTTAACATGTCAACATGACTAATTTAATCATAAGTCACATTATTATTATGCACATTTTAAGATAAACAGAACTTGGGGAGGGGTGTAATTCAGTGGCAGAGTACCTGTCTAGCATGTGTGAGACCCTAGGTCCAATCCCCAGCACAACAATAAAAAAATTCTTCTTAAATAAAAATAAGCAATATCATAACTTAGCCAAATTACTGAAAATGGAGTTTTGAACCCAGGTCTATCTATCTCTTCCTCATCACATGGCCACACTACCAGCCAAAGTGACACTTCTCCACATCTTAGGCATTGGCATCTCAGCTTTGCGCAAAGTTACAAAGCCCCTTTGCACATGTCCTCTGCCCTACATTCACACACCCTATATTCAAGATTTGCACTGAACCTACCTCTTTTCCTAGCAGCCTCCTCCTTCTTCACTCATTGGTGTGCAGCCCTGATATAGTCTACTTGTTCACATACACATACACATCCATCACAAGCCCATAGACTTCAAACAGAGAGCAGATGTAATTTTTCTCCTCTGCCCCTCCCACCATGCCCAGGTGTGATGGATAAGTCTCGTCCTCCACAGCACCCACTACGGATGACTAACATGGTCTGGGGAGCCGAGCAAGCTGATGGACTGACAGGTCTCAGCAGCCAGCAACTGTATTCTCATTAGGAGCTGCTCCACCTCAGAGAACGGATTTATCAAGCATCACCTTCACCCAGGTGCCAGGTGCTATGCTACTTTACAAATACTTCCTCTCGTTTCATTCTTCCAACAACCCACTGACAAGGAGATTAATAGCCTCACACTTTATGGATGAAAAAAGTAGGTTCAATTCAATCACTGCTACAGCCAGGATTCAAATCCAGTTCCGCCCAAATAGGAAACCAGTTATTTCCACTGCACTACAGTGTCAGAGAAAGAAAGGAAGGCAACATCTTACCTACATATAGGTTATTCCTGACTTTGCAGTGCACTGTGTGAGCAATCTCTACTCTCTGACTGAGGACAGGTCTTACCTTTTAATTCTGTCTGTGGACTTTTTTCCTCCCTTCCAAAGAGTAGACACTTCACAATTCCTTTTTTGACTACAAGCCTTAGGAAACAGAATACATCATTCAAACAAGAAAGGGCTCAGCCAGGGATACAGCTCAGCGACACAAGTGCCTGCCGGTAAGCACACAGTCCTGAGTTTGATTCCCAGCACAAAAAAAAAAAATTCAAATGCCAGCTGTGGTGGTGCTTCCAGCACTCAGGAGGTTGAGGCATGAGGATCACTGCAAGTTCAAGACCAGCCTGGACTACGAAGTGAGCTCAAGGTCAGCCTGAATTGCATGGCAAGATCCTGTCTCAAAAAGCCAAAGAAAAAGGGCTCAAGAACATACTTACCACCCTAAACTAAGCCCATCCACATATCACATTCAAACCAACTCCTCACACATACACACACACCCTCTGAGACCTGAAGTTTGCCCTCTTCCGGCTTCTTCTTGGTACCCTACACTTCAGTCTCCCATGAGGACAGCTTAGCCTGCATTGTTTAACCTGTTACTGAGACTCACCTGCCTCTCACCAGGACTTCCTGCTCCAGCCACCCCAACCTCCTGTTCTACCAGGTCCCCCACTGCTAACCCTTCTCCCTACACAGGTTAGGATGGAACCACTGGCTAGACACACATGTCCCTCACACAAGCTCAGTATTTGGCACAGTTCACCCTAGCCCAGATCTGATGCAACAGAGTTGGAAGGATCTTGGCAAAAGTGACTATAAAGTTCCCAGTTCTTGGCCTGACTAGTAGTTCCAGTCAACACAGCAATGGGTCACTGGTACAGCAAATCCGACTTTCCCTTCTAAATAAAGTCTAGCTCTTAGCTGACCTCACTTTTCTGGCCTACTAGTGCATACAGTAGCAGCTGCACAGTATCTAGACTGACCTAATAACAGATGCCCAGATGTAACCCCAATGGCACATTCCAGTTCCGCAGAACTCACTCAACTCACTAAAAACTCAAATCACTGGAGTAGGAGTGGGGCTCCAACACCTGAGACACATGTAGTCATTTCCCCAGAATGGATCCAATTTCAGATCTTAAAGTCTCCAGGAGTTCACAACCAAGACACAGAGATGGTATCCACAAGACCCTACTGGTATGAAAAGGCTGCAGAAGCTGAAGCTCTTTCCTCACAGGTATTGCCCTGTTGCTACAAATGTCTACTAGTTAAAAGCAAAACAAATCTCTCCTGTTTAAGGGATAGATGGTATGGACTACTTTACCCAAACTCAGAGAAGAAAAATCCCATGGACAGAAGAAAAAGGAACCAGTCAAATATTAAGATCAAGACCAAACCCTTACAGTATATAAACACAGCACCAAACATATGTATGGAAGATCTTTGCAAAAGCCAGAAAAATTTGTCACTTTATTCCCACTGACATGAGTGACACTGAACTTGATACCACGAGACGACAGGCTGGGATGTAACTGTAAAGATCATACCTCAGGGAAGGTGGGTGACAGAAGCAGTGTGGAGGGCTAGAGGAAACACTACCAAGCCTTACAACAAGTTCAACGTATCACTCACCAACCGAGCCAGTGGGTGACTTCTTAGAGCCAAGGTTTCTGCATCTATGAAGTGGGAATGGCCATACCTGCAGAAACCCACTGCAAATAGAAGGGATATGGGCCTCTAAGCAAACCTAGATATGAATATGGCCACACGATGTGCGACAGCAAGTTACTTACACTTCCTAAGGTAGGAAAATGGTGAAAAAAGCTACTGCAAAACCTGGGTAACAGCTGATATAACATGGTCGTTACAGCACCACAGGCAGGGAACACCGTTAACTCAGTTTCTACTGAGACTTACTGAGTGTAACACTGCCCACCAATGGTGCTGGGGACCTTGGCATATTGAGTTATCTATCTACCCTTCATGGATCTTATGACAATAAACACGTTTTTATACACAGAAAAATTTTATACACAGAAAACTTTCTAGGGGCTGGGGATTTAGCTCAGTGGCACAGCGCCTGCCTGACAAGCGCAACGTCGTGAGTTCGATTCCCGGTACCAGAAAAGAAAACAGAAAACTTTCTAATCATGGTTAGAAAGTGCTAATCATGGTTATCTCTTGGCTTTAAGCATTTTTCTTTGTACTTACTTACTTTCTCCAAAATTGTCTACAAACATAACTTACTGAGATATATTTCTATTTTTTCTTTTTTTAATGCCAAAAAAAAGACTAAGATGCAATCAAAATCAAGATATTGTTCACAGACAACAGTTCCCCTATATCAGCCATTTTTTTAGAGGTCAGAACTAAGAAAGCTGTGCTTTCCATGAGGAGCAAGTGTTTTTTCTTTTTCATACTAAAATTCAGCCGACTTAATCCCTTCTTCATTTTGCCACTAGGAAGTTCAAAGCCAAAATTTTAGTTAAATCTTTCAAGTAGGATTCTAGTGTTAATATTCTATTCTACTTCTATTTGTCTTATCCTGATTTTGTGTATTTTCTATTTGGTAACTTTTCGCAGTGTTTGTGATAATTTATTGTCAACAAATCTGTATAGAAGGAGACCAGGCATATATACACTCACACAAAACAACTCACCACTTTTACCCTGGTTTGGTGGCTCACACCTGTAATCCCAGAGCTTGGGAGGCTGAGGGAGAAGGGTCACTCTGAATTCAAGACCAGCCTGGACCACACAGCAAGACCCTGTCTCAATAGATGATAGATAGACAGATAGACAGATAGATAGATAAATAGGTAGGTAGACAGACAGATAGATAGACAGACAAACAACTGATGACTTTTAAGGATTGCTGTAACTATGCACTGCATGCTTTGACCCTACATTTTAGAGTTCTTTTATTAGGATGTTAAACAAAACGATTGCATTTAAACTTTCTCAGATTTAAAACAAAACAAAAAAATACATAAAACTGCAGTATCTCCCATAAAAACATATTAATAATCCACAATTTAAAAAATCTTGTAAGTCTCATAATAAGTCAGTTTCATTAAATACTCAGTTCTGAAAATTATGTTTTTTAATTATCAAAAACCCATTCCCATCCCACCCTCCTACAAACTAAAAATGGCTGAAGTAGCATCAAGCACAACAAAGCTCTCATAGATCTACATCGGAGGACGGGAGTCCCCAAAGGACAAGCTATCCAGCGCCACTGCACATCCTACCGCACGCATACTTGCTAACTGCTGGGGGAGGAAAAACAGAAACACAAGAAATAGGAATGGAACTGGAAGGGCAGCCTAATAAAAGGTCTTTATACCAATTTACAAATACTTAGGGTGCGCCCAAGTCCAAGAGAACAGAGAAGCTACACCAAGTAAGGTCTCTGCCAGGCCTCCCACTCAGGGATCATTAGGGAGCCCAAACAGCTTCACGGTTCCAGCTTCCCGGCTGCTGTCGTATTTCCCATCTTTGTCGTCACAGGCAAATGCCAGCAGAGGCCTTTTGGGGTGCCATGCCACGGTGAAGGTTGGGGACTCACACTGCACCTCCCATAGCTTGTCTCCTATAGAAATCAATATAAAGAAACCAATCAATGTTAATAATAACTCATGTAACCCACTTAATATCCTATGAGATACATACAATCATTACCTCACTTGGTAGAGACAAAGGGACACAAAGAGGTCACAAGCCAGGTCTGAACGCAGGGAGGTTAACTTAAGCACCTCTCATCTGAATCCCACTTCATACTCCAGAAAAACAGTAACAGCAGCTACCCTTTGCTAAGAACTATTAAGTATCATATGGCTTACATTCTACTGTATACCAGTGACAGCCCAGTAAGACAGGTAATAATTTTAAACCCTATTTGATAATAGTAAACCAGTGACCTAACAATGTCACATTTCATGGAAACACACACAGTACAGTTGCTCTGTCTCCAAAGAAACAGATATAGTGAATCACAATGCCTTTCAAATAGGTTTTATTCCCAAAATTTTCTTTTTCTGGGCTGGAGATACATGTATCTCAGTGGTATAACATTTGCCTATCATGCTTCAGGTCTCAATAACCAGCATAACAAAAAAAAAAAAAAATTTTGTCTGATTTGTTGAAATTATGTATGACTTTTTCAATGCTGTTATTCCTTTAGTTCTGCTTAACTTTGTTCAATGTTAGAGTTAAGATCAATGTAATCAAATGCAGTGTGGTCAAAAAGGTGTGAATTCTGTCTCAAAGCTATTAAGAAAATACGTGTGTGAGTACATTTTTTAAAGTAACTGATTTCAGAGACAGTACGTATTTTTCCTAACCAGTCACTCTCCAAGATAAGAGTCTGGCTATCTACAGCTCTTTGTCTGAACAAATTTCTGAGTTATGTGGACAAAAGAATGATTTCTGAAACTGCTATACCTCCTTCATTTCTCTTTAGGCCTTTAATTCCACATCATTTGTTATGGGGTTTGTTTGTTTTTGTTTTTTTTTAAAACACCAACGATTTTTTTTTTTTTTTTTATTGACAAGGTTTACAGGAACAAATTAAATATTTAAAATCAAAGGCTAAAGTTTAGGTCTCACCTCCTTCTCCCATTCATTTCTATTCAGTGTACCTTTCCCTAATGTTCTAACTTTGTCAAGGAAAAAGTCAAATCTGTGAAAGTACCTTTTAACATTCAACATATATCATTCTTACATAGTTGTTCTATGAGGCAAAGATTTTAAAATATTCAATTGGTACTTTAAATACCTAATTTTGTCACAAGCAGCATGTTTCATTTAAAAATTCAGAAAAAGGTTATTTAGTAAACTAATTAAGACAGTCAACTTAAAAGACACAGTTCAGTCTTTTAAATTCAGGAGAGGTCCATATATTGATCATGTGGAATTCTGATTGGCCAAAATGTAAAACCCAACATACACCTTAAATCTCTTAAATGCAAAAAATACGTACAGTATATTACCACTTTTGAGAAATACTTTGTCAGAGATTCTGCAACAGCCTACACACTCTCTTCTGGCATTATATGTAGTACTTTTACTGTACTTATGAAGGTCGCCAGGTTTCCAGTAAATATCAGCATTTTATATGGTCACAAGCAGTTAATAAAAATGTCACTTAACACAGGCCAAATGTACTTAATCTTAACTCTTTCCCAAAGTTTTTGAAGCTTTGACATGTTAATTCTGGTCTATCCTTAATATGAAACATTATCTATGCTTTTGTAGTTAACACTAAAACTGTAATTGATGACACTTTGAAGGCAAAGCAGAACTAGACAGTTCCCGCAGTATCACTGAATTCTGACTCCGACCGCTCCATCACGCTGTCTGGCTAACACAGACACTTCATAGTTTACAAGTGTGAAGTTCCTACCTACATGAGTTTAAAACTTGATCTGCACAAAAGAAATTTAAAAACTATGTATACAACAAATTGTTTTTAAAAAATACAAAAATAGAGGCTGGGGATTTAGCTCAGCAGCACAGCGCCTGCCTGGCAAGCACAAGGTCATGAGTTCAATTCCTGGTACCGGAAAAAAAACAAAATAATAAAAAAATAAAAAATAACATCTGTCACTTCTGTCATGCTGACAACCTGGCATATATACACATGCAGAAGAAGTTCCGACTTTATCCAGACAGCTTGTGTAATTTAGTATGATGAACACAGTGCCGCTGAATTCACAGACAGACGAGATATATATTCAAAGTATTTCACGTACTAAATACTGCAATAGTTTCTGCATGTATAAACGCCACTTATATTTTTTGTCCTACTTGATTAAAAGAATGTCTTAACAAGCTAATATTAAGTACATTAAAACCCATAATTGAGGAATCTATAGCCTTATATGAAGAAATTCAAAATGTACAAAATACAGCTATAAAAGCAAGTAACAATGCCATGCATTTTAAACTACAAACAGCATAGAAATGCAGTTTAAAACAACAAACTCAAATTTACATTAACATCCAAGATAAAAAGGTCAGCAGTAAGTTCTACCAAGACAGGGATTTAGAAAAGGAAATACATTCTCTTTGCTGGTATAATGTATACATCAAATCTTCCAACCTACAGGAACAAGTCCTTTGTCTTGTTTCTCAAGAAATCAGCTCTTTTACAGTTGTTTTTATGAAATCTTTTCTCTCACTTAAACCATAAGCAGGATAATTTTCATACATCTCTTTGCAAATCTGCTTCATTGTGACTTCCTCCAAATTAGCATTGGCCAGTAATTTCTGTACTGTTTCCTTTAACTCTTCATCTGTAGGTGGTTTCTTCAGTTTTTTAATTAAAGGTTCATCATGTAAACTATCCTCAGATTCACTTTCTTTTTTGGAACTGTTCTGATTCTTCTTTGTGGTGCTACTATCTGCCTTCTTAACATCAGCACTTTAAGACTTTTTACTTTTACAAGCAGCTGTTTAGTTTTCTCCTTTTTAGATGTCCTTTTGGTGGCTGCTCCTCTTCAGTTTATCTTCATCTGAAGACTCTTCTGTGTTTTTCTCTTCATCACTACTAGATTCATTTGACAGAATTTCAAGACATTGGTTTGTTTTGCCTTCCTTGCCATTCCAGAACTGTTCCGTTCCTTTTCACTGCCTCTACTAGAAGCTTTTTTAGATTGTGGCAATGGTTTGTCTGATGGTTTTAGATGCATTAAAAATTCAAGATCCTCTTCACCAGTTCACTATTTACACCAGATCTCTCCAAATCAAGAACTGGACTCTTTAACATGGCATTTCTAAACTTTTTCAACATTTCTTCCTTCTTTTTACATTGTGTACTCCCTTTTTCAAATGGAAAGCCACTGAACTGACCCACATTCTTCTTTAATGAGGACACTGTGCCCGGTCTGTTCCAAAGCACTTCGTGTAAATTTCTTAGTTCATCTGTTTTTTTCTTACTTAGAAAGAAATGTATCCTTTCAATTTCACCAAGTTTCTGCCCTTTTCCTTGTGCAATAGTAAATGGTTCTCTTTGTAAGGAAGACACTTGCATCGTCAACCTCTCTACTTTCTTCTTTTCCCTCTTGCCTTCCACGGTGAGACTCTTTTCTTTTTCTTCCTCCTCATCCTCGTCGTCATTGTCCTCCTCCTCACTCTCCTCTCGCCAGTCGGGCATTTTGGACTCCTTCTCGGATGCAGGCTGGGCTGGGGCTCCCTTTAACCTCCGCGATGGGGGCCGAGGACGACATGTGGGGGACCATGGGTTCTGGCTGCCAATGGCCTGGCTCAAGAGAGCTTGAGCAGGATACAGGAGGTGCGCAGGAAGCTGTCTGGTGTGAGGCTCACGCCACGCGCTCAGCTCCATGGAATCAACAAGATTTTCAAAAATCTGTTATGGGATTTGTTAACATAAAAAAAAGTACACAATTCAAGAAAACCAAAGTAAGGGCCAGGCATGATGGTGCACACTTGTAATCCTAGCACTTGGGAGGCTGAGGCAGGAGGGTTGCTGCAAGTTCGAGGCCAGCCTGAACTGCATAGTGAAACCCTGCCTCAAAAAGACAAAAAAAGAAAACCAAAGTAGACATGAAGAGGCCTCCTAAAATATTCCCAAATAAATATATAGCTTTATAAGCTTAACATCTTGATAATTTATTAGAAAATTTATTAGAATGGTACATACAGTGCTATGAGACTGACATTATCATTCTAGACCATCAAAAGTGAAATAGATTGATGCAATGTGCATGCTGTCTGAAAAGCTCACCTAACTGAACTATATTAAAATGAGATTCTATTCTATACACTATCAGGAATAAAGTTAAAGTTAATTCTTACCTTGTCTTAAATTTAACTATTAAAATATCTAGCATATAAAATTGTATCTACTACAGTTATTCACTCTAATAACATTAAAAATATACGATGGGGAAAAACAGATTGTAAAGAAATATTTTAAAATGTTAGTAATGGTTATCTTTAAATTATGAACCTATAGGGGACAATTTCTTCTTTATATTTGCAGCATTTCCCAAATGTAAATATATTACATAAACACATATTATTCTAAATTTACAACCCAGTATATGAAGATATATTATTTCATATAATTCAAATAGCACAAGCACATAGAGCAGCACTGTACAACAGAGCCATGCAATGGCAAAATCCTACTCAGGACAGTAGCCCCGAACCACATGTGGCTAGTGAGTCCTTGAAACAGGACTAGGGTGACTGGGGCACTGAAATTTTAAT
Source organism: Chinchilla lanigera (assembly GCF_000276665.1). Taxonomy (NCBI): domain Eukaryota; kingdom Metazoa; phylum Chordata; class Mammalia; order Rodentia; family Chinchillidae; genus Chinchilla; species Chinchilla lanigera. Next base: position 28,472,871 of record NW_004955408.1, read on the forward strand.
TTCAATTTAAATAATAACAATAGTTGAATAAATAATTCAAGTTAAAATCAATCCCTTTTCCCTCTCTCACGGCCTTCTCACAATTTTGTACATCTAAAATAAAGTATTTCAAAAGCTTTGCTACCAAGTAAGTTTGAGTTTCTTTACCTAAAGAGGCACACGCCTTGTACACTGACTGGCTACTTTTGTCCTGCATCATTATGACTTGCATACCTGCCACCGCAGTACATACAAAGCTGGTCCTTTCCCTTAACTCCCGCCAACATCGGTCTATCAACTTAATTATTCCCCTCCTAAGGGAAATTTAGGCATCCCTATTTATGTACAAAATAATTCTGTAAAAAATGCATTGTGTTTTACTGTGAAGATCATTTTGCCTTTAATTTTTAACCTAGGTCAGATAGAAAATACGTATTTTTAAGAATTTGCTAAACTATTCAGAATATAATTAGATATATTCCTGAAAGGCTGTGTGTGAATTAATTGTTGCACTATCTTAGTGCTATGGCAAGTATCTATTTTTTTGTTTGTTTGTTTGTTTGTTTTTCTTCTGGTACTAGGAATCGAACTCACGACCTTACACTTGTCAGGCAGGTGCCGTGCTGCTGAGCTAAACCCCCAGCCCTGGCAGGTATCTATTAAGTACTTCATTTTATACATGTCATCATTCTTTTGAGTACACCATTGAAGTGGCACTGCTATGTTCAAGCCATTTATATTTTGCAGTTTATCAACAAAAGCACCTTGTGGGAAGGTTATTTAAATATTTGTATTTAACAATAGTCCGTGGGCACATATGTTCTCTCTATGCCATCTTTGTGCAAGACTCTTAATTATCAAACTTATCTAAGTAAAATATAATTTAATTCATTTAATTCACCACAATATTAACAGGCATTCCTTAAATAGCCAAATTTAAGTTCTTTGCTTTGTTGTTGGAAGTGTTCTACATAGTGTGTATTCTTTCACTAAAGAATACCACAAAACAAAAACAATAAACTTACACAAAAATATAAATGTAAGGAAATTGTCTTATACAATGAATATTCTTGCCATTTTTCTATTTTCAAATTTTGTTGAGTGTTTCTTGTCTGTTTTGGTTTGGTTTCCTAAAACTGTTTCACTATGTAATCCAGGCTGCCCTCAAATTCGTACAATATTCCTTTCTCCACCTAACTCCCTCCTCCAAACCACACATAGCTTCTGTTTTGTTTTTAAAGCAAAAGCTTTGATATTTCCTCAATTTTTTTTATAAAGCTTCTCAAATTTGTATATAAGAAAAAGATAGAAACATACCACAATGTCAAAAAAGATGTATTTAGAAGGCTGATGCTTTTTTCCACTTCTCAACACTTAAAATCTTTACAATGAAAGAATTAAAAGTTAATAAAATACAAAATATTTTCCTAAATCAATTTTTTTCAGACTTGCCACTCTCTTTTCTAAACCTTTGCTCCCTCATTACCTGGCAATGACAATTCTAACAGAGATAAACACATCTTAAGGAGATAATTTCTTAAAATGTTGGTGACATAATAATGCGCAGTTGGAAAATACATGACAAGAGAAGGCCTGCGTCCAGTGAGGAAAGACAGAAGGAATTCTTATTAAGTTACCTGTCTCTACTTCAGCTATATCAATAAAATGATCCTCGGAAGCGGATGCCAGCATTTTCCCATCATGGCTAAAACTGAGGGTCCTCACAGGCCAATCCAGCCTATCATAGGGGATGGACAAAGATATTAGAATTACCCAAAAAGAGGAGGGTACAATTTTACCCAGGATAAAATAAAATTAATTTACCCAACAAGGAAAGTGCTGACACTGCTGCTTACCTGGAAAAGCACCGCACACACACTAACTCATCCACATCCCAGAGACTGACCAAAGCATCTGCACTTCCGGTAGCAAAGTACTTCCCCATGGGGTCAAACTTGATACAGATGCAGTTAGAAGGATGAGCATTGATGGACTGCACGGGCTTCAGTTCTGGGTAGCTGAGAAGCAAGACAGATAGCAATTAATCTGCAGAAAAGAACAGTGGTGCTAAGAAAAGAATAGGAAACACTGGGGAAAAAAACACCAAGATAATAATGCAAAAACCATAATTCAAGGAACTTTCCTGAAAAAAAAAAAAAGACATCAAGTTATATATGGAAAGAGCCTAACACATATATGAGAATAAGAACTGAGACCAACCATCCAACATGAAGACACAAAATAGTGAAATTGCTAGATTTTAAAGAAAAAGAAAATTAGATTATCAGCAGACTTTTTGACAGCAAGACATTGTCAAAGAAAATGGAATGGCATATTTAAGATAACATAAGCAAGAAAATACAAGTCAAAGATTTTTATATCCAGCAAAACTATCAAATATAAAGAATACCACTAAAAACAAGAAAGTGTAAGTTTTAAAAGTACATAAATAAGTTGAAAGAACTCTGGGAACTCCCAAGCATGGTGATGCACACCTGTAATTCCAGTATTCTGGAGGCTGAGGCAGGAGCATCACAAATTTGAGGCTAGCCTGGACTGAAGTGAATTCAAGGCTGGCCTGGACTACACAGCAAAATCCTGTCTCAAAAAAACAAACAAGTAAACCTCCAAGATAATGTTTCCATAAACCCTTCCTAAGGAATCTTAATTTCACAATTTTAACAATCAAAATGACCAGAGACTTATAAGCATAAGACGTTCTTCAAGAAACTACATATGGTTAAAAAGGTGTAACATATAATTGTATACTCTAACAATATGCAATAGTATATTTTTAAATGAGGGAAAAATAGAGAAAGTATAGAGAAAAAGCACAATTCTTTGCTATTTAAAGTAATCATACTGTGACTACTACAGTTTTGTCATTAAGACATTTATATGTGTAAAATGGGATAAAAACAAAAAGTAACAATAGGATATACTAGTTGCCTAATTCCCTGTATTCTTGAGAACCAAAATACTAAGTTTGGAAAGAAAGATATTTACAATACAGAACAGGTTTAGTAAAAACTTGTATTTATGAGTTTTAATTAGAAGTTATCATCATGAATTCACAAGTTATTTCATCTTCAAATATGTACTTTTTAAAAAATACACACACATACACACACACAGAAATGCCTAGAAGTCACGATCAACCCAGCAGAATGGACATCACTAGCTTCAATATTATTTTCCCTAGCTTCAATATTAAATTCCCTATAAAACAATCAAGGGCTGCTCAGAGGATTTTCTGGGTAGGGAATGGGGCAGGAACGACATAAGACGAACCTGGAAAATCTTATCCTACCAGTGATCAAGAAATAGAAGATTACTGGGAGTATGTCAAAAAAGGATTTAAAAACCAACTCGAAGACGCTCTGATTGGCCAAAGATGGGATGATCTGAGCTTCAATAGCGGTAATTATTACAATACACTAAAGCATATTCAACTATGTTTAAAAAAATTAATAATGTTTTAAAAAAGAAAAAACCTAACTGGTCATCTTTGGAAGTGATAGGAAACTAATTCACTATCCAACAACAAACAAAAAAATTTAAGAACTTATCCTACCTTTCCTAAATGAACTATATTAATGGGTAACCAAATAGTAGATGACAGAATGTATCACTTGATAAAAGTATTCCAACAAATAAGCCCCTGGAATCAGAACTCTAGACTGGGAGATTCTCCACTGGTTAACAGTCTTGGTCTTGGTTTCCGTATCTAAATTACAAGGGGAAAGAATGCAACTGAGCAGGACACTGTAGTGTACAAGACTCAAAGAACCTCTCACTGTTTTTAAGGAACCAAATTAGAGCATCTAAAGATGTTCTCTTAGTAAATAAAACTATACAGAAACACTATAAAAGTCAAGGTAGTGTTTACTTTTGATGGAGAGAGTTGTGATTAGCACAAAACATATAAATGGACTTCAGACGTGACTAGAAAATACTGTATCTTGATTTGGATGAAATCAAGCATATAAAACTCATTAAGCTCTGCATTTATTAAATGCAATTTTAAAATCTGTATTCTATGTAGTTTTTACAATTTTTTTTTAAGCTGTAGAATCCCTACTGCCTACAAAATAACACCCATGTTAGCAGGTACAAAATTTAAGACTTTTTATTCTCTAGTCACAAATTCAACTTTATATTCCTTTTATTATGCCCTGTCTTCATATTTGATCTGTTACCATACCTCAACAACCTTGACCTAGCTACGCTCCAAACATGTCATGCTGATTCATACCAGCTGGGTACCTCCCATTTGCTGATTCTTAAATTCTATTCACCGTTCAAGATCAAGCTCAGAAGGCGCCTCTTTCAACCTCCACAGTCATTACAACACGGTCGTTTTTGGGATTCCATAGCAAACTTTTGTGCCTTTCTACCACAGAACCTCTCTCACTCTACCTTCCACTAGTCACTGGATACTAACAAGAACAGAACTGAACAGACCTGAATTTCAATTCCACAATTTCATTAATTTAGAAAACAAGTATTTATGCAGGTTCTACTATAATAATAGATAATAAGCTAAGCATTAGGGATTCAGTAGTAAACATGGCAACACAACCTCTGACATCAAGAAACTTACAGTGCACTGGGGGAGAGAGGTAAGTAAGCACACAATTACAGTATAGAGTAAGAAATGCTCCCTCCAAGAGTACATAAAATAAGCCTCTAACCTTGAGGAGTGGGAATGATGGAGATGACTTCACTAGTGGAAAAGGGATACAGTATTTAGAGGAAACTCTAAAAGTAGTAGCCACAATTCAAAGTGCATGTAGTTCTAGTACCCACCAGCTAGTGACTTAACCTCTCTGAATTCAGATCTTCCATCAGACAGGAAGCATACAATCAACTCCCTGAAATTTCTGAGAACACAATAAAATAATAAGGTAACTGGTTCAAATGTGCCTAATAGAAGTTAGGTATTTTTATTACCATTTACCTTGTGAGTCCTTCTGCAGAGTCTCATATCTAACTCAACTCTCCATCTCCTATGGCACCCAGAACAAAGACATGAGAGTCTCCCAAGCTCAAACCCTCTCACCTGAGAATGTTGATACAACCATTGCCATTTGTCAAGAAGAACATATTGTTGTCATTGTTCCAGGAAATTTCATTGACCTCAAATTTGAATTGTTCCTCCGCTTTGGAACGATGTGTCTTGGCATCAATAAAGGTCACCACATCATCCTTGTTGCCTACAGCAATGGTCTGCCCATCAGGACTCCAGCAAATATTAATGTTCTCCCCTGGAAAACCAGATATAATCATCAAAATCATCTGTTTCCCCATAACCCTCCAGAAGTTTATTCTGTTATCCGAAAAGACCAGAGCTAACTTCAAAGCTCTCGTCAATGCAAGAGAACTACCACCTATAAACTCTTGAGTCTAGCACATTCATGTAAAAACTTCCCATTTGGTCTTTACAACACTTTTCTAAGGACTTTATAGCCACAGATGAAGAAATGAATGACAAGGTAGGCCAAGCAGTCAAAGTTATGAAGTTACATAGCCAAGACATACCAGAATTGAGCCCAAAGCCCCTCATTCTCTCCTACAGTATTTCTTAAATTGCATTCACATCCCACATTCCTAATTTTTGCTGTGTAATAGTAAGTTATAGTTTATTCAAAATTTTTCTTAAAATTGACACCAAAAATTTACTTAAATTTAGCTTCAAATGAGAAACAAATTCTATGAGCTAGTTCTTTTCTTCTACTTGGAATTAACATAATTAATGGGTTTTCATATTCATCCATCCAACCTAAAATCACTCATGCCTCACCAGTTGTATACCTAGGGAAAGCACTACACCATCCCACCTCCACATTTGAGACTTATCAACAAAGTCCAGAAGTCCAAACTGAACATACAAATTTAAAATTTCAATTTTATCAATCCAAAAATGTTTACTTTTTCCCCACTAATACAACAATGTGTATTGTTCCTTTTTTTTTACATTTTGTCTATGCTGCATCTTAAAATTTTACCTGGTTATATCTCAAAACTTTATGTGGTTATCTCGCACCTTACCACAAAATATAATTAGTGCATCCAACATTAAATGACAAATGAATCAATTACAACAAATGGCATAATACCTGAGATGAATAGGATAATACCTGATATGAACAGTCTATATATGTACTACAAACTTTCTGGTCATTTTCTTCCAGATCACCAAGGCCATTCAAACTATTGTCACCTTAATCTATCATAACATTCCAAATTCTCTACACCGCCCACATCCTGACCACTACATTATGGCTACTCAAGAAGAGTGCTCAATTTTTACAAAGCCTTCTTTGCCTCCCTCAGGGTATACATACACATTACCATTCTGGGTACCCACTCATAAACATCTCTATTATAAAATGAACCATGTCGCATTGCTATTTTTAGGCCTATGTCTCTCCCCACATTAAATCATAAGGTTGTTGGAGGTGGAGACTATCATATTCAGCTAGCAAACATGTCCCACAGAACATATTCAGTGTTCAGTGTCACGTACAAAGAACATATTCAGTGAAAGGTTGTTGAATGAATACAAGTAGCTTATCTTCCTAATGCCTTCTCTCTAAATAGTTACCTTTAGTATTCACAGTGGCAATACATTTTGTAGTCCTCACATCCCAGATGCGAATGGTTTTATCTCCCGATGCCGTGACGAAGAGATCAGGATTACTTGGATGCCAACAAAGCTGGTCCACACTATCCCCATGTCCCCGATAATTGTTTTCTTTGACCTGAAAGAACAGAATCCAGACGTGACTGCACACAGATGTATCTGCCTCCACAGGCAACTTACCTTTATACAAAGCTAGGTATCGTGGGTCTAACAAAGAACCGGATAACTCAAAAAGAATCCAGTTCTTCCAAGAAAAAATCCAAAACCCTCAATATCCTGCTTTCCCCCTACAATTACTCTAAACTTTTCTGAGCTTCCACAATAGGTGCTCCTTTTTGCCCATCCTGGCCTCCTTTGAGGTTCTCTATCCTTACTCTACCACCTTGCCTAGCCACAGCCCATTCCCAAAGGTCACCCTATCACCACACAGTGTCTCCACCAACCCAAAGGCCCCCGGTCACTCATCACCACGGGATTCCTCTCCACCAGCACCGCCTCCCTCGTCCCATCTATCCTCTTCACCAATCCTCACCCTCTCCTCACTGCACCCCCCTCAGCACCACATCGCACTAACACACTGCCCACATGCCCCGATCTTGCCCCGCTGCGCCAGTTCTCCCTTCCTCCTCGCCCCCAACTCCTCTTCCCTCCCACCACACACCCTCCCTCATCTCTCCCGTCCCATCCACCCAATTCCCACCTCTCCCACACCACACCCCTCTCCCTGGCCAGGGCCGGGCCCCAGCAGCTCACCAACCGGTCTTTCTCCAGCAAGAAGACACTGGCCGTCTTGTCAAAGGATCCCGAAGCTAAGCGACGACCGTCGCAGCTCCAGGCCACCGAGTGCACCTTGGCACTGTGCGCCGGGAACTCGCGCGTCTTACTGTGGCCCCGGAAGAGCTCCTGCATTCCAACCACGTAGCGTGAGGGACCGCTGCTCACTGAGCACCAGGGTGCCATCGAGCCCGGCCCGCTCTGGCCTAGCGCCGAGGGTCCCATAGCTGCAGTGGGCACTGCCATGCCGAAATTCAAGCTAACTACGCAGCCGCGCTCCCGACTACAATCAGACCAGGCGCCGCCGCCGCACGCGTGCGCGCGGAAGAGCGCTCAGCATAAGCGCAGGCGCGCTGCGGCTCGCTCAGGAAGGAACTACAAGTTCCGGCATGCAGCGCGCGGCGGTCTCCGCCCTTTAAAGTAGTGAGAATTCCACTTTAAATTTGCTTTGTTCTGAGCGATTCTGACATTTTTAGGGTCCTTATTTCTCTTTTACCTACTCCTTGGTGGATATAGTTGTAGCTCTATTTAATTGAGGGAGGGAACGAACGCTTTGGTTCCAGTTCGCCTATCAGTAAATACTTTATCTGGAGTTGTTTCTCGCCCGCCCCGCTTCCGGCTGCCTTAGAGCAGAAGCTCTGGATTTACTGGAGGACTCGGTGTTAGTTTGTTTGGGTTTTGGGGGAGGGCGTGATAGTGCGAGCGCTTGATTGCAAATGCAAAAAATAATGAAAAGTAAATATCCACCTCCACCTTACACACACACACACACACACACACAGGCGCGCGCGCATCTCTTGAATTTTCTCTACTTCTCACATCCCCTTAAACTAGATATGTCGTGGTAGAAACCAGTCAAGTTGTAAGCGCCAACCAAGGCTTTGGAGAACTGGAGAGCGGGCGCAGAGGAGGAGCAGTTGTGAATTTAAGAACAAAAATTTGTGAATCTGCAGTTATCTCAAAATTAAAAGTTTTAGGACTAGGTATAGCTCAGTAGTAAGGCGCTTGCTTTGCATGCAAAAGGTCCTAGTTGGGTCCCTAACACTACAAAAGTAAGTTCTAAAACAAATCTTTTGCTTAAAAAGAAAAACTGTAGCACATGCACTTGGTAATGAATATACAAAGTACAAAAGGAAATAGAGTGAAAAGTTGCCCTCTGTTTGTCCTAGAATTCCCCCCCCCCCCAAATTGTGAACATTATTGTGCCACCTCCTGGAGATAGTGTAAGACAGCACCTTGGCAGAGGTAGATAGTAAATCCTTTTACCAAAACACTATGGCAGTCCTTATGTAATTCACTTTGCATGATATATAATAATCATTTCTTTTGGAATATGTAGGTGTTTCTCGATAGATACAATCTTTAATTATATGGGTGTATGATCATTTGTTCAATTTTATTTGGCTAGCTATTGCTAGAAGACCTATGAAGAGATTTTTAGAACCTACACCTACACCAGCCATATGGAGTGTCACTGCCACAGGGAAGTTACTCCGAATCTGATAAATGTCAGATATGCCCCGAGTTCATATCTCTAGATAGCCAAAGAATGGATACGAGGACAAAGGAGGTTTAGGGTTGGAAGAGTTTATTAGGAGAAAGCTCCTGAGAGACAGGAAAGGTCCGAAAAGTGGGTGGCCACGAAGGCTCTTTATCTGGAGGTTTTTATACATGAAAAGGACCACATCTCAGACCACTCTGGGCCAACTGAGGCCAACCTATGGGGTTACAAGAATAGTAACCTAGCTAATACTGATCCAATAGGGAAGCAAGGCATGGAGCAAGGGTATATGTTGGGCACCACTAACTTCAACTATCTATAACTTCTAACGTAGAAAGATCAAAGGCATTTGGGGGAAGGGTCTGGGTCGGGGTGTTCTGGTCACCCACCTATCCAATGGACCAGATGGTGATGATTATAGCACAATCTCAAGCTGCTGTGTATCTCTAGGAAGGTTTACTAGCCTGGCTGTTTTCCAGTTGTCTCCATCACGACTTTGACATGTCTTCTCTTCTGCCCTGACTCGTTTGGGTGCAGTCTCTCCCTGGCTTCCTATTAATTTCTGTCTTACTTAGCTGCTACATATAAAGCAGTAGCCCTAAGAAGGGGCTTAGAAAGTGAGGTCCCTTGCTTTCTCCAGTTCTTTTTCTTACACCCATTGCAACCAGAAATTATTGAAAACTGCAAAACTTTTTAGGCCAGAAAAGTACCAAATTACTGAAATAGTTGGGAAGCTACTTGGCACCTAGTTTTCTCTCTTTATCCTTTCAAAAATCTTTGTATGATAGGATATTTATCTACAGTAAGGATTCATGCCCCTTTAGGAAAAGGAAATTAAAAAAGGAAAAGGTAAAATGTCTTGCTCTAAGTCATACAATGCGTATATTACAAAGATTAGAACCCAGATGTTACCAACTCCAAAATCTACACTCATCCTTGCTATCTGAAATGATGTTGTAAATGTGATTCTTGGCATTTTGTAAAATTTTTATCTTTGTATGTTTAAATATTTTATTTTGTTTTCCTTGTGCTCCTTTTCCATATTCTGTAAACACAAAGGTTAGAGCCTCAGTTGTATAAGTGTAAAATTCTACTGTTCTTGCCTAAGGCAGCATCTGATACAACTTTTTGGTTTTTTTGGTTTTTTTTGGTTTTTTTTTCCTCCGGTGCCGGGAACCAAACTCACGACCTTGCGCTTGCCAGGCAGGTGCTTTTGCCGCTGAGCTAGATCCCCAGCCCCCTGATACAACTTTTTAAGTAGGAGTAGCATGTAAGTACGGGCAACCATGATACTGAAGTCAGAGGATGTCAAAAGAGAGCTAAGCCAGAGATGTGACTCAGTGGTATAAGCACTTGCCTGGGAAGTACAAGGTCCTGAGTTCAATTCCCAGTACCAAAAAAAACAAAAAAAACAAAAAAAAAAAGGAGATAAAATTCAAGAAGACAGAATCATAGGCCATTTAAAAAGTATTTTATTTGGAAAAATTCAAATTTACAGAAAAGTTATAAAACTAATAAAGACAGCGAGCGTGGTGGCACACATCTGTAATCCCAGCACTTAGGAGGCTGAGACAGGAGGACAGTTGTGACTTCAAGACCAGCCTGAACTGCACAGCGAAACCCTGTCTCAAAAAGACCCCCCCCAAAAAAACTGATGCAGTGTTTTTTCACAATTCACCTAGGTTTAGCATTTTATTCCATTTAATCTCTCAACTTTCTTCATTATTACTCTGTTGTTTAAACACAATTTGGGTACCGGAGAAAAACCAAAAAAATAAATAAATAAATAAACACAATTTGGGTATAAGAAGAGAAAGAAGGATGAACAGAGAACACAGAGGATTTTTAGGACAGTGAAACTCTGTTATGTAATACTATAGTGGTGAATACATGTCATTTTATATTTGTCAAAACCCATAGAATGTATATCAAAAGTGAACCCTAATGTAAATGGAATGGAATTTCCATTCCTTTGGATTACTGCACTTCAAATTCTTCTTTTGAAAAGTGTCTATTCAGCCAAATGGAAAACAATGGAATTTCGGTGATAATGACAGGTTAATGTAAGGTCATTGGTTATAAGAAATGTACTCTGGGAACCTGAGGCAGGAAGATCACAACTTCAAGCAACCTGGACCACTTAGTGGTGTAGCTAGAACCTATCTCAAAAATGTTTTAAAAAATTAAAAACCAGGCATGGTGATGCATGCCTATAGTTCCAGCACTCAGGAAGCTGAGGTGGCAGGATTGCAATGTGTCTGAGGAGCCAGCCTGGGCTACTTAGTGAGTTTAAGGGCAGCTTGAACTGCATAGGGAGACCCTGTCTCAAAAAACAAGACAAAACAAAACAAAGAAAAAGTTTTATAATTACATTTTAAAAGACAGGCCTAGGGATGTAGCTCAGGACAAAGGTCCTGGGTCCAATCCCTACTACCAAAAACAAACAAAGTACCATTTTGGTGGAGATTATTGATAATAAGGAAGGCTATGCATGGGTTAGGGCAAGAAATTAGTAAAAAATATATAGAAAGTTTCTGTACCTTCTAGTCAATTTTTCTATAAATCTAAATTTTCCCTTAAAGTCTATTTTTAGAAGACATAGTTATCATATGGATTTTTATAAGTAGGATTCAACTGTGTGCTCCCTGTCAGAAGTTCACTTTACACTGTGTAAAACCATAGGTTGAAACTGAAGGGATAGAAAAGACGTTCTATGAAGACTGTAGCCAAAAGACAGATAAAGTAGCTATGTTAATGTTAAGTAAACTGTAAACAAAAACATGATATAATGATAAAAAGGTCAGCTTAAGAAGACATAAAAATTATAAACATTTATGCAATAAGTATCAGAGCTCCTAATATACAAAGAAAACATTGACAAAATTGAAAGGAGAAACAGATTGTTTATAAATAATAGTAGGAAGGAAAAAAATCATAGTAAGTAGCCAAATAGTTTCTGCTCATAATGGAAAAAAAACTAGAAAATAATAGCAAGAAGAATACCTAGAAAACCACAAATGTGTACAAACACACTTTTTTATTGGTGCATATTAGCATGACAAAATAATAAGATTCCTTTGGGCATATTGGTACGTGCATATAACATATTTTTATTATTTTCATCCTCATTGTACTCTCTCTCTCCCTTCCTCACATTCCCATCTCCCTATCTCTAAAGGTCTACCTTTAGTTTCTTATCATCTCATTGATTTATTCATTATAGATTTCTCATTTGAGAGAAAAATGCAATATTTAACTTTCTGATGCTGGCTTCTTTCAAGTAACATGATGGCCCCCAATTTAGTTCATTTCCTGCAAATATGATGTCCTTCTTGTTTAGGGCCAAATAATATTCCATTGTATACACATACCACATTTTGTTACCAATTCACTGGTTGACAGGTATCTGGGCTGTTACCATGGCTCGGGCATTGTGAATTTCTCTGCTATAAACATGGGTATACATTTATGACTGCAATGTGCTATCTTAATTCATTTGGTAATATACCAAGGAGTGATATAACTAGGTCATACAGCATTTCTATTTTTAGATTTTTGCGAAATCTTTATACTGATTTCCATAGCGGTTCTACTAGTAGTTTACATTCTTACTGACATTATAGGAGGTTTCCTTTCCTCCTGCATTCTCACCATTTTAACACTATCAGTTCTGCTGATCCATAAACTAGGAAAGTCTCTCCATTTTCTAATATCTTACTCAATTTCTTCACCATTCCGTCATTTGCATAATAGAGGTCTTTCATTTTCTTGGTGTAATCTTGGTGTTAGCCATTCTGACTGAGCTGAGATAGAATCTGAATGTAATTTTCACTTGTATTTCCCTAGTGACTAAAGCTGTTAAATATACTTCATATGATCACTGCACTTCAAATTCTTCTTTTGAAAAGTGTCTATTCAGTAAGTTTGGCTATTTGTTGATTGGACTGTTTCTGTGGGGGGCATTAATTTTTTGAGTCATATATTCTAGGTATAATCTATGAAAAGAGTACCTAGCAGAAGGGAAGAATACTCTTCCCTTCTATAGACTGTCTCTTTAATCTGTTGTTTCTTTGCTGTACAAAAGCTTTTTTAACTTGACTTAGTCTCATTTACTGATTCATTGTTGTTTCTTGGGCTGTTAGGGTCCTATTCAGAAAGTCTCTTCCTGTGCCTATGGCTTTTAAGTGTTATCCCTATTTTTTTTCTAGAAGTTGACAAGTTTCTGCTCTTATACCTAGGTCTTTGACACATTTAGATTTGATTTTAGTACAGGATGATCTAGTTTCAGTCTTCTGCATGTCAATATCTAGTTTCCCTGGCACTGTTTATTAAAGGGACTGTCATTTCTCCAGCATGTGTTTTTGTCCCCTTTGTCAAAAATAAAATGCTTTAGGTGCACAGGCTTATTTTTGTGTTCTATCCAATTTCATTGGTCTACATGCCTGCTTTTTTGTGAACTACCATGTTGTTTTTGTTACTATGGCTTTGCAGTAGAATTTGAAATCAGGTAATCTGATGCCTCTAGCACTGTTCTTGCTTGATACTGCTTTAGATATTCTGGGACTTTTGTGCTTACATATGAATTTTAGTATTCCATTTCCCTAATTCTATGAAGAATGTTGTTCGCATTTTAATAGAAATCACATTGAATCTATAAATCACTTTTGGCAATATGATGCTATGGCTTGTATCTAGATGTCCCACCAAAGCCTCATGCATTGCTAGGTGGGGCTTTTTGGAGCTGGTTGGATCTAGGGAGTGTGATACTGGGATTAAGGGTAAGTGGTACTAAATTAGTCCACTGAATGAAATTGGCATAGTTCTGGGTGTAAATAATGAGAGAGCCCATTATTACCCATTGTAGTCTGTATGAGATAGCAAAGAAAGAGAGGCTTGCTTTGCTACTGTTTTTGCTTTTTGCTACTTTCTGCCTACCTCTCAATGAACTATTTCTCCTCTGCCATGTCTCTGTGCCATCCTAACCTTGAAACTGGCCAACTATGGACTGAAACTTATACAGACCTCCCCAAATTTTTCCATGAAATTGAAAGGGAAGAAATTCCTCCAAATTCATTCTATAATGACAGCATTATCCTGATACCAAAAATGGACAAGGACTTAACTAAAAGGAATATTATAGTCCAATATCCTTGATGAAACAAGATGCCAAAACCTTCAATAAGATCCTTGCAAACAGAATTCAGTAACACATTTAAAAGGGCATACACACTGACCAAGTTGATTTCATCCCAGGGATGCAAGAATGGTTCAACATACTTAAATCAATAAATATAATACACCACATAAATGGAACCAAGCTGAACTGAACTGGAATAAACCTTTCCTCCTTTGAATTATGTATGTTGGTTATTTTGTCCCAGCAATAGGAAAAGTAACTAAGATATATGATATTACCATTTTAACACTGTCAGTTCTGCTCATCTATGGAACTAGGAAAGTTCCATTTTCTAATATCTTATTCAATTTCTTTCTTCAGCATTCTGTCATTTTCATTATAGAAGTCTTTTAGTTTCTTGGTTAGCTTGCTTCTTGAAGTTTTTT
>NW_004955408.1:28490343-28551907 GCF_000276665.1 Chinchilla lanigera
CACTGTTTTTATTGTTTTTCTTTTCTTTAAAGTAAAAAAAGCAAAATAAAGTGCTTGTACATCCTGAGCACATAGGATTTATTCTTCAAATGCAAGGATGTTTAAGTATGCAAAAGTCAATTAATGTAATTCTCCACATTAACGAAGTGGAGTAAAAAAGCTACATGATGATCTCAGTTGATGCAAAAAAAAGCACTTAAAAAGCTAGCACTGAACAAACTAGGAGTAGAAGATAACTACCTCAACATAATAAAGGCCATGAATAAAAATTGTACCACTAACATATTAAATGCTTAAAGACTGAAAGCTATTTTTTAGAATCACTTACAAGGAGGCCTGTTTTACCCCTTCTGTTGAAAGTAATACTGAAAGTCTTAACAAGAACAACACAATTAATTAGTTAATTAAAACATCCAAACTGGAAATTAAGAAATAAAATGATCTGCATTGTCAGATGATATATTTTATGCAGGAAACCCTAATGAATCTATCCACACAAAATAATTAGAACAATCATTATTAGGAAAATGTAAATCAAAATTCCAATCTTTCAAGGATATGGAATTAGTAGGATCGATACTGAGAACTTTAAGGGTTGAACCTAGTTGAAGTTGTAACTAGTTAAGTTATATAGGTAATAAAGTGTGGGAGATCATCCTTTGTTCTCCTGAGAAAGGAAGCCCCTTGCCTCTATCTTTCCCTGACCTTTCCTTCAGCTCTATTCACTGAGACATGCAGAGCTGGCTATATTGAACCAGATGTTTCCTTAATTGGCTAAGAGAATGTCAAGTCCAGCTGGTGTCTCATTGCAGCATGAGGATGAGAATTGCCTCCCTATTGATGGCTGGAATGGGGGCTTGAGCAAGAGCCTGTGAGATTCCAGGGGTAAGACATGAGATAATATCTCAGCTGAGACCACGAGACTCAAAAAGAATTATACCTTCCTGGTAGTAAAGGTGCCAGCCTTGCATACATCAAGGTATCCGTTGCATTCTTAATTGGAGGCCTCTGTGCCTGGTACAAAATTATTGTTTCTTCTTATAGCCAATGCCTGCAAATTTGTCAGGTTAAATAACCCTTAGTTATTGCAGGCTGAACAGGCCCACAATCTCCCAAGCAAGTGGACGGTGAAGGCTTAAATAAATGAGACAATTGAAACGATTTCAGGGCTCCAGGAGGGACTAACTCTCTTACAGTTTCCATATTCTCTGAATTTAGACAAAGACTTCTCTGGGCAGCCCCTATTTATTTGGTTTTCAAACAAAGGAGGAAGATAACTCAAGAAAATGCGGGAGAGCCAGGCGTGGTGGCGCACACCTGTAAACCCAGCACTCAGGAGGCTGAGGCAGGAGGATCGTTGCAAGTTTGAGGCCAGCTGGGCTACAAAGTGAGCTCAAGGCCAGCCTGAACTGCATAGAGAGACCCTGTGTCTCAAAAAGACCAAAAACAAAAAGAAAGAAAGAAAAAAGAAAATGTGGGACTCTCACAGGACTTTGGGAGAATTTTCCCAAGTAGTAAATTATGTCAGTCAGGAGAACTACCTTATCTTTAGGTTGGTATTTATTGTAGGAATGTGGAGCCTGCAGCTGAAGTCTGCTTGTAGTTAATAGGGGTTGGAGCCAGACGTCCTCAGCTGTGGCCTTATCTTGTCCTTTGAGGAGTCCCAGCTTCACAGGCCAATACAGGCCTCAGGGTGACCAGGGACTCTCAGGGGTTTACTTACTGAGTCCCCTGCCCATCCCCAAACAAGGTGCCTAAGCTTTAGACAACTCACAAGTAAGCACGGAAAGCCAGTTTGTTGATAGTAAATCCAGTTCAGAGCCACTTTGTAGTGGTCTCCAACACAAAGTTTCTCTTCTCTAGCACTCTGCTGTGACCCCCACCCACCTCACTGATTGATACCAATAAAAGCCCTGAATTTTTGGACTCATGGCCTTTGGTTCCACAGAGAACACTGGTCATCCCAGAGGTCCTCAACTGCAGAATATTCTTGTCTTTCTTTTGCATCCATGTGTCATATTGCCAGTTAGGAGATCTGAACCCTCTGTGGGGGGTTTGGTAATAGAGAATTGAGTTAAATTACATGTTATCTGCTGAAATATTAGAGTTTGGAAAGGGAAAAGCTCTCTTTAAGTGTTTTCCTTTCTCTTTGTAAGCCCCCTTCTTCAAGAGCTCATTGCAACTGTTCCATGGCTCTGGGATGCAGGTCTGGAACTCTAGGCTAGTGAGCATTTTCAGCGCTCAGCTGGCTAAGACAAATGAGTGCTCAAATGATGAGAGAGACTACATCCTCGGTAAGGAACTTCACTGTTCCGTGGCTGAAATCAGGCTTGACTCTAAGAGATATTTTTCTGTTTTCTAAATCACCTGTGATGTGGGGGATCCTCTTTCTGTTACTCTACCCCCTCCAGAGGAATGATTTTTAATCAATGTTTGTGAAAAAGAGAGTCACAGCCAGGGATATAGCTCAGCGGCACAAGCGCCTTCTGTCTGACAAGCAGAAGGTCCTGAGTTTGATTCCTGGTACTGGAAAAAGAGAGAGAGAGAGAGAGAGAGAGAGAGAGAGAGAGAGAGTCAGAAATCAGGTAAAAGATCCCTAGACCAGTGGTGGTGAACCTATGTCATGTGTGTTATTGTGCTTTTCTTTTAAGACAAAGGATGTTAATGTATGAATTGTTTTTCCTAAATTAACACAGCAATACTCAGGTGTAATTGCAGTGTTGATACTTTGCAACAAGTAAGTGGGTTTTGGGTCGCAGTTTGGGCACTTGGTCTCTACAGGCTTTACCATCACTGGCCTAGACCTCGCCTCCAGAATGATCCCTTATTTTGTTCTTCTGCTTCAGCTAACCATTTTTACAATCATTCATTCTCAAAGGAACTAACTAAGGACCTACAAAACTACATTAATCTTTCCAAAGATAGTGCCTTGGTGACCTAATTGCCTTCCACCGGGCCCCACCTCCTAATGGCTGCACCAACCCTCAACATCACCACACTGGGGACTAAACTTGCAGCATGTGAATTTTTATGGACTCACTCAACCTATGTGCAAAAAACTCCATTGAATTGTATGACCTGTGCCTTAATTTCTTACTGTGTTATAACAAACTGTCACATACTTAAAAACTTCAAATGTACCAACTTATTTTCTTAGTCTAGAGGTCAAAACCTAAAATCAAGTTATTGGCACTGTATTCCTTCTGGAAGCCCAAGGGAGAATATGTTTCCTTGTTTATTCCCGATTCTTTAGGCCACTTACTGCACCAGTAAAATGCATCCCCTAGATTCCAGCCATATCACATTTCCATTCTCTCACTGACATTTGTCCTCCTGCTCCCTCCTATAAGAACCCACTACACTGGACCCACGGGATAATCACTACATCTACATGTCTTAATCACGTATACAAAGTTGTTCTTACTAGGTAAGATAACAGATACATAGATTCCAGGGATAGGCTATACATCTTTGAAGACTATTATACAGCCTACCACAGTTTGTGCATTATATATCAATAAAGTTATTATTTTTTTCTTTATAAGTACATGCTTGCAGTACATAATGATTACATTTATTTTGGGACACCTGTACATATACATAGTACATCTTAATTCTTTTCCTTTTCTTTTTTCCCCTACTCCTCCACTGCCTCCCTGGTCCTTCCAATTCGTGGCTGCTTTCCCTTTTGCAAAAGCTCTGTTTTCTGCTGAGTGTGGTGTTGCACACCTGTGATTCCAGCACTCAAGAGGCTGAGGCAGGAGGATCACCATGTTGAGTTCGAGGTTGGCCCGTACTACACAGTGAGTCCATGGCCAGTCTGAACTACAAAGTGAGACCTGTCTCAAAGGCAAGCACAAGGTCCTAAGTTCATTTCCTAGTATCAAAAATTAACAACAACAAAAACTCTTTTCATTTTTTGTCATTTCCTTTTTTTTCTATCCCCTTTCCTTCCTTCCCCCTTCTTTTTTCCAAATCTATTTGAAAAAGAATTTCCTACCTATTTATCTATCTTCCATTTTGCTCTTTATTTTTTAGGTGAGAAACCATTTAAGCTTGTGTGGCTGGTGTATTTTATTTAATATTATATTTTCAAAGTGCATCAGTTTAACTACAGATGCCTCAAGTTTATCTTTATTTATGGCAGAGTAGTGCTCTTTTGTATATAAATACCACATTTCTTTATGCATTCAACTGTTGATTAACATATAAGCCATGTCCAAGATTTAGCTGTTATAAATTGTGCTGCCATAAACATGGTTATTTGTTATGATTGATACATTGTGTCAACTTGAATCTAGAAGCTTAGCTAAGTAACTCAGCAGTTCTGCAACCTGGGGTGAAAAGGACATGCCTTTCCGGCTCTAGGAAGTTGTTCACTGTGTCAAGGTGAGAAGTTTAGAAGGTTAAATGAGTCACTGAGCAGGGGGCCAGGGTCCTTACTTTGTATTCATCCTGAGCCTGTGCAAGAGGAGGGCATGGAGATTATGTGAATGCTACACACCTGCTGCTTACAATATAAGGGAGGAAAAGAGGCTTGCTCTTCTCTGCCACGCCTCCCTTTTGCTTTTGTTGCCTTTGCTGTTTTCTGCCGCCATCAACATCACACGTTTGCCCTTTGCCATGTGTCACTCTACCTTGGAACCAGCCAAGTATGGACTGAAACCTCCACAAACTGAGAGATAAATAAACCTTTCCTTCCTTCATTTCGGGTGTTGGGTATTTGGTCTCAGCATTGAGAGAAAAGTAACCAAGACAGTATTAATTATTATTTATTATAATTTATCACTGTAATATGATGTCTTTAACTCTTTCAGGAAGATACTAGAAGGGAAATAGTTGAGTCAAATGGAATTTCTAATTTTAGTTTTTTTGAGGTATCTCCACACAGAGTTCCATAGAAGTTGTACTAGTTTACATTCCCACCAAGACTGTAGTGTACCTTTTCCCCCATATCCTCATCGTAGTTGTAATTGTTTTATTTCTTGATGATAGCCATTCTTTCCAAAATAAGATGGTAGCTCAATGCTGCCTCAATTTTCATTTCTCTGATGGCTAGCAATTTTGAATATTTTTTCATGCATTTATTAGCCATTTGTACTTCTGTGAAGTGTCTGTTCACTTCAGTTGCCCATTCTTGACTAGGTCTTTTTTTTTTTTTTGGTATCTGTGCAAACACTTTATTTTGGTTTCATTACTGATGTTTACATGTTAAGACAGTTAATACACAGCTAAGCTAACTGAAGTGAACATTGACTAGGTCTTTTTTGGGGGGGGGATGGCTTGGTTACTTTTCTCTCATTTCTGAGACAAAATACCCAAGGCCCAAAATTAAGGAAAGGTTTATTTAGCTTACAGTTTGTGGAGGTTTCAGTCTATAATCAGCTGGCTCCAAGGCAGGATGGCATGGCACAGGGGCAACACTTCAACATAGCACAAGACAGCAAAAGCAGCAAGAGCAAAAAGCTGGGGGGGAAGCAAGTCTCTTTTACTTCATATTGTTTATCAGCTATCTGCCCACAACCACACTATCTCTGTGCCCTCCCTTTCCACAGCTGAGGATGTTCACAAAATAAGGACCCTGGAGGGGCTGGGGATTTAGCTCAGCGGCACAGCACCTGCCTGGCAAGTGCAAGGTCATGAGTTTGATTCCCGGTACTAGAGAAAAACCAAAACTGGAAAAAAAAAAAGTAAGGATCCTGGCTCCCTGCTGAATCACTTTAAAGTTTAAAGTTGAACTTTTAAACTTCTCAAATTGACATAATGAATAACATCCTAGAGCAGCAAGGGCGTGTCCTTTTCACCCCAGGATGTATAACTGCTGAGCTACTTAGTTAAGCTTCTAGACTCCTCAAGTTGACACAATGTATCAACAGGAGATATATATATATATATATATATATATATATATATATATATATATATATTAGTTGTTCATATACTCTAGATGTTAGTACTCTGTCCAAATAGCTGGCAAATTTTTTTCCCATTCTGTAGGTTGTCTCTTCACTGTTGTTTTCTTTGCTGTTCAGGAACTTTTTAATTTGATATTATACCATTTGTTGACTTTTGGTATTACTTGTTGTACCATTGGTGTTCTGTTCAGAAAGTCTTTGGCAGGTTATTTCTGTTTTAGCATTTAGACCTTTGATCCATTTAAATCTGAGTTTAGTATATGGTGAAATATATGGGTCTAGACTCAGTCTTCTACATATGGATATCTGATTTTCCCAGCACCATTTATTAAAGAGGCTATCTATCCTCCAGTGTATGTTCTGACCCCTTTGTCAATCAAATAGCTGACTGTGCCTGACGTTTTATGCTTCTTCTGTTTCATTGACCCATATGCCTGTTTTTCTGCCAGTATATGCTATTTAATCACTGTAGCTTTGTAATATACCTTCAAATTTGGGATGGTAATGCCTCCTGCTTTGCTTATTACCCAGCATTGCTTTTGCTATTCTGAGTCTCATCTCTTCCATATGTATTTTAGATTGTTTTCTCTAGATCTGTGAGAAGTCTTGTTGGTATTTTAATGGGATTGCATTAAATCTATGTATCAGTTTTGGAAGTATAGTCACTTTAATCAAAATATGATAATATTGGTTCTGCCTGTCCAGGTATGGGGGATGTCTTTCCATTTTCTGATGTCCTCTTTCATCTCCTTTTTTAGAGTGATGCAATTTTCATTGTAGAGGTCTTTCAGTTACGTGGTTAGGTGAATTCCTGTTTTTTGATTTTACTGTGAATGGCATTGTTTTCCTAATTTTTTTCTCAGTGAATACATTATTAGTGCATAGGAACACTGTCAATTTTTGTGTTTATTTTGTATCCTGCTACATTGCTTAATTTTTTTTGTTTTTTTTGTTTGTTTGTTTGTTTGTTTGTTTTCTGGTACCAGGAATCAAACTCACAACTTCACACTTGTCAGGCAGGTGCTGTGCTGTTGAGCTAAACCCACAGCCCCAACATTGCTTAATTTGGTTATTAATTCTAAGGGTCATTTGGTGGAATTTTTTAGTCTTCTCTACAAAGAGTTATGTCAGCTGCTAATAATGATAATTTGACTACTTCTTTGCCTCACATATCACTTTTTTTTTCTTTCTCTTCCCTGATTCCTCTGGCTAATGTTTTGAGGCCTATATTAAACAAGAATGGTAATAATGGATATACTTGTCTTTTTCGTTATTTCAGACGAAAAGCTTTCAAGCTCTCCCCATTTAATATGATGTTGGCAGTAGATTTGTCATAAATGGCTTTTATCAGATTGCTATAAGGTCTTACTATCCCTATTTTTTCTTCAGGGTTATTATCATGAATGACTGTTATATTTTGTCAAAGACTTTTTCTGCATCTATTGAGATGATCATGTGATTTTTGTCCTAGCTTCTGTTTATGTGATGTATTACATTTATTGATTTATATACATCAAACCATCCTTGCATCCCTGAGATGAAGCCTATTTGGTCATGGTGTATGATCTTTTTGATGAGTTGTTATATTCTGCTTGTCAGTATCTTGCATCTATGTTCATTAAAGAGATTAGCCTTGCCTTTAAGTTCCATGGTGAGAAGTCTGCTATAATTCTGATGGGTTTTCCTTAATAAGTGATTTATTTCTTTTCTCTAACAGCTTTTAAGCTTCTGTTCTTGTGTTATACTTCTGGTATTTAAATTATGATGTGATGTGGAGTGGTTTTTCATTTTTGTTTTTGTTTTTTCTCATTGTGGCTACTTGGAGTTCTGTGTGCTTCACTTATCTGTATGTTAAATTATTTTTCCATGTTTGGGATGTTTTCTGCTATTACTACTGTAAACAGGTTTTTTATATTCTTTGTGCTGTCTTTTGATTTTTCACTAATTTCAATTTACCTAAGGGTTATTCTGGAGTCATTTAGCAGCTGCTGATCCTTTTTCCATGTTCTCTTGTTTTTAAGGTATTTCTCTTTAATTGATCACCAACCATAGCTCTGTCTTCTAGATCTGACACTCTATGCTCACACTGGTCACTTCTGCTGCCCATACTTTTAATCATACTTTTAGTCTCCTGGATTTATTTTTTGGAACCTTTTTATGGACTCCAGTTCTTTTCTATGAAAGGCATTCGTGTTTTGCATCTGTTTATTTCCTCCATTAGATTGTTTTAGACTCAATGGTCATTTGTTCCATTAGGGTCATTATCTGCATAGCTATCCCTACTTTGAATTCTCCAAGCATTTTATTAATCTGTTTTGTTACCTCCACTGATACCATCAGATATTTCTGCTGTGTGGTTTTTGATGTCCATCCCCTTGATTTCCCTCCCATTGGCTTTGGAGGAACTGGAAATTTTGAGACATTTTGTTGCCTTGTCTTCTCATATTTCTATTTTTTCATTGTTTTCTGTGCTGAGGTTTACTGGTTTATTATATTGGATAGCTTTGTTGCTAGTATGGAAACTTCCTTAATTATTGTGTCCTTTTCAGAAATATCTTCTGGGTACAATTAACTATTGGCCTGTGCTTCTGTTCCAGGATCCAGCTACCTGTGTGTATTTGAGAAGGGAGGACAGGTGGACTTTCTGTATTTTTTCCTTATAGATGCCTTCTGAATTAAAATATGAGTGATGAAAGAAACACAGTCTGGCAAAATCAGGCCTGTGAAAAGTTCAAATGTGAAGCCAGTGAATGGTTCTAAGCAAGCCACCAATGTGATTTGACTTGCTCTTATATGAAACAACTGCCACACTGAGTTGTCACCATCTCCACATCAGGCTGTGTGTTCTTGTGGCAGAGACAGGTTAATCTTCACATCTGTACCCTAAGTGCTCAGCACAGGCCTGGCACCAGATAAGTGATGAGTGACTGGCTGAATGAATGAACTCTCTTACCATTAATGTGTTATTTGCCTCTACTCCAGGTTGAAGATGATCAAGCCTGTGATTACTGAACATTTATGATACATTTTCTGTGATATTGCAACTGAGGTGCTTAACTCAACATGCAGTAGAGGAAGCCCCCTTGCACTCTTTGTATGAAGGAATCTTTGTCAGATAACAAAGCATCTGACCTTTCTCTGAGTGCTAGGCATTGCAAGAGAGGAAGGGGGACAGGAATCAGACCACTGGACACATTTTAGAGAAACCTAAGGTTCAAGGAGGTTAGAGAACTAATCCAGGGTCAAATGGTTAGTTTTTCATTTGGAAGCCCACATTGCTTCCTTCCTTTCACTATGTTATCGTGTTTTGCATCTGTTTATTTCACATTGTTCTAAACACATTGTTCCAGCCACTTGTTCTAAACTTTTCTCTTCTCTGGTTTCTGCCCATCAGCAGTATGACATTTTTCCCACAAAAAGCCAACTGAATCTGAATATTGGCAGTAAAATTCTTGAGACTCCTAAGCCTTTGCATCTGTGTTACTATCTAGCCACATCTAGATGAGACTGAACACTGGCTGGGGATATGGCTCAGTAGCACAGGACCTGCCTGGTAAGCACAGGCTCTTGAGTTCGATTCCTGGTATCCAAAAAAAAAAGACCACAGGGTGCCACAGTTGGATAATCATAATTCCCCAAATTTCTTGCAACAACCATTGTTAATTTCCTACCACTTTCCTACCATTGTTAATTTCCTACCAATAACTCTGTATGGTTTGTATTTTTCTTATGCTGTTTTGTAAATGGATGTCTATTTGTTAATGTTTTCCTTCTTTTATTTTTAAAATAAATTTTTAAAAATGTATGAGACTGAACAGTAGTGCCTTACAACCCAAGAACAGAGTATAACATGGTGAAAGGAAGGAAGCAATGTAGGCTTCCAAATGAAAAACTAACCATTTGACCCTGGATTAGTTCTCTAACCTCCTTGAACCTTAGGTTTCTCTAAAATGTGTCCAGT
This sequence comes from Chinchilla lanigera, assembly GCF_000276665.1. Lineage (NCBI taxonomy): Eukaryota > Metazoa > Chordata > Mammalia > Rodentia > Chinchillidae > Chinchilla > Chinchilla lanigera. Next base: position 28,500,220 of record NW_004955408.1, read on the forward strand.
GGTCTGATTCCTGTCCCCCTTCCTCTCTTGCAATGCCTAGCACTCAGAGAAAGGTCAGATGCTTTGTTATCTGACAAAGATTCCTTCATACAAAGAGTACAAGGGGGCTTCCTCTACTGCATGTTGAGTTAAGCACCTCAGTTGCAATATCACAGAAAATGTATCATAAATGTTCAGTAATCACAGGCTTGATCATCTTCAACCTGAACTCCAACAGCAATATCTCATTTCAGGAAAGAAAGTTTTCTCTGAGACAAGTATAAATCCCATTCTGGATACACTTGATTACCAGGTATAAATCAACTGTGACAGCCTAGTTTCCTTTGGTCCTCAAGGACATCCTGACATGTTTTGACAGATTACTTCCTATATCTGTGCAGTTTCCTGGCATGTATTCCAGCAACCTTCTTAGCAGGGTAAAAGAAAACAAGTGAGCTTAGCCAGCCACTTGTTCTTAGCAAACCCAAATTGTCCCATAAACACTATTCCCTTTAGGAGCAATACCTCCTGAGTAATAACCAGAAGAGGGACTTAAGGATGCGCCCTTAAATTGTGTACAGAGACTTTATTACTGTGACTATGTTGGCTGGGTGGTCATGTTTATATGCTGTGGCTTGTTTCACTTCACATAGAGGGTGAAGACTGAGGTGATGAATGCCTTGAAATTCCACAAGTTATGGCTCCATGTGAACAAAAGTTCAAACGTGTAAAGTGCTGGTAAATGTATAATCTAAAGATTTTTAATTTGGTGTCCCTAGATGCTAACAAAGAACCATAGCTCTATATATGAGTAACTAACACACAAAATATTCATTTTCTGCAAGTCCAGACCCCTTTGCTAACACTACACTATCTTTCTTACAATTCTTTATCCCTTCCTTCCATATACAATGTGATTAGCTCATAGAACACTGAAAGCTACATCCTAAAGTAGGAAGATTTGTGTAATACAAATATAGTAGTTAATACTTGCAATGATAATAATAGAGCATAACCCCACAAAGTCATGGTTCAAAGTTCACAGCCTCAGTCATTCATGGATTTTTCCTTAGAACCTAACTAATAATTGGAGAAACGCCTGCAATTTCACAGAAACCACAAATATCCTCTGCCATTGTTTTTTGGGTATTTTTGGTTTTGTTTGGTTTCGTTTGGTTTAGTTGGTGGGAGGTTTGCAAGTAGCCAATCCAAGAGCGTTATTCAGTACTCCTCGCTGCTGATTGGTTGCTGCCCTGTAACCCATCCCAGCAGATGCACCAGCATTGCCGCATTATAACAAGTCGCTGTACCACATGTAGCTATCTCAAGTGTTCTCAGTTTTGTTCTTCTTAAAGCTCTAATATCCCTAAGATGCCGCCAAAACACCTTGTACCCTGCACCTTCTAAGGCTCTATTAATACATTATTTTATTAAATTAATTATGCAACTGCAGGACACATAGCATATTTAGGGTTTAAACTATAAAAAATAGGCATATATAGGCATTTTTCTGATCATATCTTAAATTTGCAGTTTTTCACAATTTGCAGGTGCTCCAGGAATGTAATGCCTGTGAATTTTGGAGGTCCACTGTCACTACTTTCTGAATATCCACAATGTGCCAGATTATATCTGTTCACTTAACCTCATAAGTGGCACTATCACTAAACACATTTTAAAGATACGCAGAATCATGGAGGTGAATCTCTTTGGCCAAATTTTCTCCAAATATGAAGTTTTGCACCCAGGCGTGTCTATCTTTTCCACTTCACCTGACCACACTACTAGCAGATTTCTAAATTGAAATCATCCAGAGCCCGACACTCCTCCATCCTTCTCCCTTCCAACGCCAATCTTGTATTTCATCTGACCAGTTTCTCCACATTTCAGGGCATTAGCATCCCAGCAAAGCCCCTTTGCATATATCCTCTGCCCTGTATTCACACACCCATATTCAAGATTTGCACTGAACCCACCTTCTTTCCATCCACTCCTTTCCTAATGGCCTCAGCTGAAGGAGCTTTAGTCTGCTCCTCCTTTTTTACCTGTCAATATGCAGTTCTGAGATATGGTCTACTTGTTCGCATACACACACATCCATCACAGGCCCACAGACTTCAAGCAGAGAGCAGATCTAATATTTCTCCTCCGCACCTCCCACCATGCCCAGGTGTGATGGATAAGTTTCCTTCTCCACAGCTCCCACCCCAGGGATGACTAACATGGCTCACTTGGCTTGGCATGGGGAGCCAAGCAAGCTGATGGACTGACAGATCTCTGCAGCCAGCCTCTGTATTCTCATTAGGAGCTGCTCTGTCTCACACAAAAACAGATTTATCAAACATCACCCAATGCCAGTGCTGTGCTAGACACTTTATGAATACTTACTCTCATTTCATTCTCCCAACAACCTGCTGAGAAGGAAATTAATCATCCCCACACTTTATGGATGAGAAAACTAGGTTCAAATCAATCACTGCTGGAGCCATGATTCAAAGCTGGTTCTGCCCAAATAGGAAGTCAGTGTTATTTCTACTGTACTACAATGTCGAAGAGAAAACAAAGGAACACCTTCCTAAACATAGGGTCTTCTTGAGTTTTCAGGGCACTCCATATGTGCATCTCTGCTCCCTGCTTGAAGATTAGGACTGACCTTTTAATTCTATGAGCTTTTTTCTTTCCTTCCAAAGAGAGCACACACTTCATTATCCCTTTTGTGACTGCAAGACTTAGGGAGTAGAATAAATCTTTAAAAGAGGAAAAAGCTCAAGGATGTACTATGCCCTTTCCTGGCCACTCTAAACAAAGCCCATCCACACATTGTGTCACACCACAACTAGTTCATAACACACATACACAGAATCCTGTAGGACCTCCCAAAGTTGCCCTTTTCCTGCTTCCTTTCTGGAACTCCACATCTCAGTTTCCTGCTGCGTCAAACCTAACCTTGACTGAGTTTAGCCTGTTCCTTGATCTACCAACCTCTGGTCAGAACTTCCCACTCTAGCCTCCCCATCTCCCATGCAGGAATGTCTACCAGGACTCTGGCCACAGACTTTGTGCCCATACAGGTTAGGGTTGGGAGAATAACCCACTAGGCACACATATTCACCTTACATGAGCTCAACATTTGGTATAATAAATAGGTTTTTCCTGCCCTGGATCAAAGCCAAAAAAGATACTTTAATCTCAGCAAAATATCAGGAGCAACAATAACAAAAAATAATAGGTTCCTCTAGACTCCTATTCTTTGGATTATGCTATAATATTTTTTCTCAGTAGAGCTGGTGTTATTGTTTGGATGTGATTTTTCACCCAAGGGTTCATGTGTTGAAAAGTTGAGCCCCAGTATGGTGATGTTAAGTGGTGGTGGCCCCTTTAAGAGGTGGCACCTACTGGGAGGTTATTGGGTCAGTGGGGATAACAACTACAGAAGGAATTTATGTGGAACTTATGGCTCCCTAGAGCGTTTTTTAAAAGCAACCAGGGATATAGCTAAGTGCCTGCCTGGCAAGCTCAGGGTCCTGAGTTCAATTCCTGGTACAAAAAAATAAAAATAAACAGCAAGATAGTCCAATGTGGTGGCATATGCCTGTAATACCAGCTACTTAGGATGCAAAGTCAGGAAGATTGCAACTTTGAGACCAGTCTGGGCAACTTAACAGACTCTATCACAAAATTAAAAAGGATAGAGATGTAATTCAGTGATACATCACTTACTGGTCTACCATGCATGAGAGTCTGAGTTCAATCACCAGTAACACAAAAGAAAAAAACCCTGAATTGTTCTCTGGTTTTCAGTCTCACCATGTAATCCCTTTCTCACACTGCCCCATTATGATGCCATCTGCCATGACATGATGCAGCAAAAGAGGCCCTCACGAGGACTAATGCCATGCTGTTTGGACATTCCACCTCCAAAATTATGAGCTAAGTAAATCTCTTGTCTTTATAAGTTAACCCAGCCTCAGATATTTTGTTATGGTAATGGAAAACCAACTGATACTGCTTATAAAGGCACTATCAATAAGGAATGTGTCACTGCCATAGCCTGCGCTTTTCCATGCCAACTAAATTATTTGCCTAAAACTGACCTAACCATCTTGTCTACCTTACCATATTTCAAATAAAAATATCTGCTAAGCCTGATCTAAGAAATTAATAACTGGCTATATAAAAACTTGAAAAAAATGAGAAACCTGAGGTTGTGGCTTGCGTCTAGATGTTCCCTGAAAGCCTATTGCAGATACAGGATTTTTCAGAGGTGGGTAGATCTAGTGTGTGTGATGCTAGGATTAAGTATGTGATACTGGGATGCAGATGTGTGATTATTAAGTCAGTCAGCTGATTGGTCTGACATAGTTTAGTTCTGGGGGTGGATAATGAGAAGACCCACCCTGAGTATGAGTACTACCCAGCCTAAGAGCATGTCTCCTGGATAGAATATAAGAGACAGAAAGAGGGCTGCTATTATCACTTGTTGCTTACTGCTTCTTTGCTACTTTGCTGCTTTGCTGCCTTCTGCTGCCATGAAGTATTTGTCCTCTGTGATGCCCCTCTGCCGTGCCACCCTGCCTTGGAGCCAGCCAACTATATACTGAAACCTCTACAAACTATGAGCTACAATAAATCTTTCCTCCTTTAACTTTGGATGCCAGGTATTTTTTTTCCTCAGCAATGAGAAAAGTAACTAAGATACCTGACTAATACATATAGACCTGAGTCTGAGTCATTATATATGTCACTTCCCTAAGAAAGCCCTAAATTCAAAACTCATTTTCTTAACTGCTCTATGGTTGGATAGCCAGCCATCTAGAACTGTGTACTCAAGGAAAGAAAGTTCTGAAGCATTGTCTTAGTTACTTTTCTCTCATTGCTGAGACAAAAAAAGCCTGACGCCCAAAGTTAAAGGGGGAAAGGTATATTGACCTCAGTTTATAGAGGTTTTAGACCATAATCAACTGACTCCAAGGTAGAGTGCACATAGCAAAGAAGAAACAGTTCACATCAGGCAAAAGACTGCAAAGCAACAGAGGTGACCACAGCTCTTCCTATCCCTTATATCTTATCCAGGCTATTTAGAATAGATAACATTCACACCCTTAATCTTAACGCCCTTGCTCCAAGCACTGCACCATGAGTCAGTCCCAGTGTCACACTACATCCAGCCACCTCTGAAAATGCCCCACCTATGACTGCATGAGGCTTTGGGGCATATCTAGACACAAGCCATAACAAGCATGAATCTTGTAGCTGAGGCTGCCACAAACTAGGAATTTCTGCACTGATGTGTGCATTGATAATTTTCCTCTTGCTGTAATTGCTCATTTAGTTTAAAATAATGAATCTCTTCTTATTTAACTAATAAGTGGTAGGTTTGCTAATTTTTTACATCCAGAGGAGAAAACAAAATAATATATATGGATGGTAGAGAAGGTTGTAACTTAAATAGTGTTTTGGCCAATCCTATGGCATTGGGTCACAGTGTCAAGGACATACAGTATATGCAGAAATGGAGCAACAGAAACCATTATGATGGCAGACAATTATAAAAGCAAGAACTAATACAACCAAGTTCTTTCTCATTGACCTTTTAGAGAAATCATGAGAACAGGTGTTCTTCGGGCATTTAAATAGCAATATCTTGGAAGCATGAAATAGTAGCAAGTTGGAAGGCAACATTCTTGAGAATGCTATACTTAGGACAGGAGCAAGGTCAGTACTCTGAGACAGAAGACTGGCTCCATCTCTCACGGACCTAGGCTTAAGATAAAATAAAGTAAGTCGATCTCTCAGAGCCAAGGTTCACTCCTCTGTAAAACAAGACAGGCAGTAGTTACAAAGACAGAGCAACCCATTGCAACAGAAAACATATAAGCTTTTAGACCAACCAAGATCTGAGTTTATCTTCACAGAGCTATAAAATGGTAATAAAGCAATTTGAGAAAGGTCTGTTGTAAAAACCAGGTAGCAGCTTATAAAAGTGTTTAGTGCAGTGCCAGGCCTTTAGGCATGCCCAATAAATGAAAAAGGTCTATTAATATCTATGGATTTTTACTTATCATTCACCTACAGGATTGCTTACAATGTATTTAGGCACTCGAGTCTGAGCAGCCAGCCATGCACAGGGTGCCCGAGTTCCGCTTCCACATGTGTCTGCAAACTGAGATGTTGCAAACTGAGATGTTGCACCCAACCCCACAAGCTAAGCCCTCCAACCCTAAGTAACCCCTAGGTTTTCTTTGATGTGGACATTGCTGGGGAGCAAGTTGGTCAAATTGTTTTAGAACTGTTCATGGATATTTTACCCAAAACTGCAGAAAATTTTTGTGCACTAGGTACAGGACAAAAAGACATTGGACCCACGACTGGGAAACCCCTTCATTTCAAAGGTTGTTCTTTCCATCAAATTATTAAGAAATTTATGATTCAGGGTGGAGACTTCTCAGATCACAGTGGGACAGGTGGAGAAAATGTGGGAAATTTGAAGATGAAAATTATATTGTAAGCACAATTGTGAGGGTTTATTGAGCATGGTAAATGCAGGCCACAATACAAATGGTTCTCAATTCTTTCTCACAATTCCAAGCCCTCATTTGGATAGGAAATATGTGGTGTTTGGTCAAGTAATTGAAGGAATAGGTGAAAAAAATAAAATAAAATAAAATAAAGGAATAGGTGTGGCAAGGATACTAGAAAATGTAGAATTAACAGTGCAAAACCTGCCAAATTTTGCATTGTTTGCAGAATGTGGAGACTTGAAAGAAGGTGATGACTAGAGAATATTTCCAAAAGAAGAATCTCGGAGCAGGCATACAGATTTCCCTGAAGATGCAGAGACGTATTTAAAACATATACATAAAACTTGATTAATAACAAGAGACTTAAAAAACATTGGAAATACTTTCTTCAAGTCTCAGAACTGGGAAATGGCAGCTCAAAAAGACAAAAAGGTTTTAAGATTTGTGGAGAGTTTAAAGGCTGTTATTAAGGAAGCAGATAGATCCAGGCTGCGGCCTGTAGCCTTAAACTGTGTACTGAATATTGGTACTTGCAAAATGCAGGTGCTAAATTGGCAGGGAGCAATTGATAGTTGTTTGGAGGGTCTGTTTCAAGAGCAAATACTAAAGTACTGAGTCACAGAGCTCAAGGATGGCAAGGATTAAAAGAATATGATCGAAGCCAGCCAGGCACAGTGGTGTACACCTATAATCCCAGCACTCAGGAGGCTGAGGCAGGAGGATTACTGTAAGTTGCAGGCCATCCTAGGCTACATAGTGAGTTCAAGGCCAGGCTAAACTATATAGAACCTGTCTCAAAAAAAAAAATATGATCAAGCATTGACTGATCTTAAGAAAGCTCAAGAGATAGCACCAGAAGATAAAGTTCCCAGGCAGAACTGCTGAAAGTCAAACAAAAGATAAAGGCACAAAAAGATAAAGAGAAGGTAGTATATGCAAAAATGTTTGCTTTACTTTACAAGGATTCAGTGGAAGTAAAATATTATTCAAAGATTGTTTAAGGCAATAAGGCAATGTAAAAATTATGTTTATATTATGCCCCAAAATGCACTTCCTTTAACCCTTCAGTTACGCATTGTTTACTGTTTAGAAACACTGATAATTTCCATCTTAATAAAATGTTATAAAAAATTATATTGACTATTTTTCTCAATTTATCCTATCATATTTGCTTTGTCTATCTCTCAAAGGATTTTTATGAAGCTAAAACAAACTAATACATATTTCTATGTGCAAATATGAATACAGGAACATCTCACAAGGACGTACACCAGAATGCAGTGGTTATCTCTCAGAGCCATGAGAATGGATGACTTTTGTTTTATATAGGCTTACTTGCCTTTTCAATCTTTTCTATAAATTTTTATTATGTATATTTTGGTTTGGTTTTTTGGTAACATACATTACAGTGTGCTAAAAAAGATATTGTATTGTTTGGAGAAAAGAGCTAATAAAAGCTTTGCTTTCCTGAGGAGCTGAGATGTATTTTCCTTTTTAATAAGAATTATCAGACTGAATTATCACCTTTCTTACTTTGCTACCAGGGAGTTGAGAACCAAAATTTTGTTCAGTCATTCAGTTAGGCTTTAACTCTTTTGCATATTTCTCTCAATTTCTCTGCTGGACCTAGTCTTGACTTTCTCATCTAATTTCTATTTTTCTGATCCTAATTTTGTATTTTTATGTATATTTAACTATTTTTCTGTGTCTGCCATAAGCTATCACAATTCCTTTGTACAATCATGCCAAGCACGTGCACACACACACACACACACACACACACACACACACTTAAATGACTTTTAAGGGTTGCTGTAGCCCTTATACTGCGTGCTTTGTTCCTGAATTTCACAAAGCTCCTGATTACCACATTAATGATAGAGTTATAGTTATCTTTAAACTCTATTTCTGAGTATTTTTAAGTGCAGTATTTCCCAGTAATAATAATATTATAAATCTTAAAATTAGGTCACTGTTTTATTAAGTGCTTAATACATAAAATTATATATATGTTCATATACAGCAAAATTACATTTTTAACTACTAAAAAATCCACCTCATTCTCTATTCTTCCTTACCTACTTTACTGAATTTTTATATATCCAAGCAGTAGCAAAACCAAAAAAGTCTACTACACACCGCAGAGAACAAAGTATATAGCTGTGATTATCTATAGCGCAGAGCTTGAAACCTCTGTTAGACACACAGACACTCTGGAAAGCACACGGCAATACACAGGCTTCATACGAGCATAAGCTCCCACAGAAAGACATTAAAGGCACTAACAAAACCAGTCTTTCAGAGCCCTGGAATAAAATTTCAAGAGGCCCTTAAATAGAATCCAGTGTGGCAGCCAGCCAATCAATTATTAATGCTGCAGTCACTTTATGCCACCATTCTCAAAAGGAAGGCCCTCCCTCAGACTGGGGAAATGAAAAGGCTGTGATCTCCTGCTGCTATAAAAGCCAGCCAGTTTACAAATACTTTAAGAGCCTCATCAATGGCAAAAGAACGGAGCACATTAATTATACAAAGAAAGGCCTTCACCAGGGTCCTGTCTCCCTCCCTACCTCACGTCCACCCTCCAGGAATCGTAGGAAGAGCAAATATCTTCACAGCTCCTGCTTTCATACCATCACATTTGCTGTTTTGGTCAGCAAAGGCTGATGCCAGCAGAGGCTATCTGGGTTGCTCACCCACACTAAGGCCAGGGACACACACTGCACCTCCCCGCTTGTCTCCGCAAAAATCAACACAGATACATGCTGCATAAAGACATCTCAGTCAATGATGGACCACTTATATCACTGTAGCTACACCACATAACCTAGGTGTGGAGTAGGCTATACCATCTGGGTTTCCGTGAATGATTGTACAACAATAAAACTGCCTAATAATGAATCTCTCAGAACATATCCCTATTTTTAAGTGACACATGACTGTATAGAGAAAACAATACATGATGCTAATAAGAAGGGTGAACATTCATTAAATTCTTGCCTGTACTAAGTCATCTAACCTGCTTAAGAACAGAATAGGATAAAGGCAATTATTACCTTTTCTATAGAGGAGTACACACAGGTAACAAGCTACAGAAATCCTCATTTATATATTTTTTGTTTGTTTTTCTTCTGGTACCAGGAATTGAACTCATGACCTTGCACTTGCCAGGCAGGTGCTTTGCCGCTGAGCTAAATCCCCAGCCCCAGAAATCTTCATTTATAATCCCATGAAAAAATGACTGGAATTCTAGTAAATTAATTCCAACCTACTACTTCCAGGGCAACGTATCATCAGAATAAAGATACTAAGGCGTATTTGTAATTGTGGGGAGCCAAGGGGCTAAGTCCAACTAGAACAATGGCTGCCCAGAACAAAGGCCTCAACCCAGGGCCAAATCTGGATTTTATTAATTCATGAAGAGGGGAGTGGCTTGGAGATGAGTGACTGCAAGAGTGGCAGGAAGTATGTAAGTGCTGCGAGCTGGGCTAAGTTGGAGGCTTGAAATAACTTCTGTATTATGCAGAGAGAGATAGAAAAAGTAATCTGCCCATCACAGATTGGGGCAGTATCTAGTGTTTTGGAGTACAGGCAAGAATTTAATGAATGTTCAGCCTTCTTATTAGCATAGCTGAATGTGATATTAGAAGGTGGGAACTGATTGGAGGCAAGTCACTGGGGGAATGACCTGACAGGGTATGTTGCTGTCCCCAGCTCCTCCATTCTATCCCTGCTTCCTGGCTGCTATAAGGTAAACAGCTTTCCCCTGCTATGCCCTTCTATCAACTGTGGACTGAATCCCTTAAAACCATGAGCCAAATTAAATCTTCCCTCCTTTAAAGTGTAAGTGTCAGGTATTGTGTCTCATAATACAGGTTCTAATATGGAACCTTTATTCCATACCACCTGGAAAAAGTTAGAGCAACTACCATTTGTTAAGTACCCTTGATGAAGCAGATAAAATTTACTGAATACCAATAACAACTCAGCAAGGCAGGAATCTATTTTTTTTATTTTTAAAATATAAAATAGTAAAATTTGCTTTTTTACATTTGTGGGGAACAACTCAGACAGCTTCAAAGCTCAGGAGCATCTAAGGACACCTGAGGACACAACCCTGCTTGTCTAGCTCAGGCACACAGTGGGATACAGTTATATAACCAAGACGTAGCACAGGTAAACACACTTGAGCTGGTTACAGCATTATACAAGAATGTAAATATGTGATAACAACCTGTATAAGAATTATACAATAAAGACACAGGGTGCTCTTGTGCTCTGCTCTGCCCCACGCTGCCTGCTGTTGTTGTTGCTGTCTTGCACATGTGCATTCTTTAACCTAATAACCTCACTCATGAAAATTTCTCTTGCTCCCCTCCCCAGTGGCTGACAACTAGTCTAGATGCTGAGGTGAGTGGTCACATGGAGGCTGTGAAACAGCACCCAAAGGTGAGAGAGAGCCCTGGGGAATGGCTAAGTGACCCCCAGCCTTGCCATGACTACCTATGGCCACCTTCTTGGTGGCTTGGAAGACCCCATAGAACTGAGAAACAGTCCATTTGGAGCCCAGGGATATCTTGCAAACCCTGGAAGCAATAGACAAATTTCTTTCACTCACCATGAACTAGTGGGGGTAGTTCTTCACTCTCTTCCACTGCATAAATCAAGAAGTAGATGGCCTTGGCTGGCCAACTGCAGGAGATAGAGGAGGACCTTAAGCAATTGCTGGATATTTCAGTGCTCATGTTTCAAAGCATGGGAAGCACTGCCTCCTCCAGAAATATCTTCAGAAGCAGGTAATCAGATTGTGATTGGCTTGCAGATCTGTAAGCCACCATGCACAGTCTGAAGGATGCTTTGCTGGCATGGGGGTAGGCTGTAGATAAAAACATGGTCCAGGGAACTGGCTTGTCTGTCAAATTCTTGGGTGTTATATGGTCCCACAACTGTGTGCCAATTACAGACATATGTGGGCTTGCTAGGTTTTTGGCAGACATACCACACCTAACTACACTGCTGTGCCCTTTATGACCAAAAGCAGAACAACATGGGGCTGATAGACCAATGGAAGCTGCTTTTCAGGATTCAAAGTGCATAAGTGCAAGCCCTACTAGTCATTAACCATAACCTGCCATTTATCCTGTCAGTGTAGATGACAATGGATTTAGCTGAGATCTATGGCAAAAACAAGGGAACTTGAAGCACCCTGTTGGGTTTTAGTCACAGTTGTGGAAGGGAGCCAAGAGCTGGTATTTCTTGATTGAAAAACAGCAGCACTGTACATTGCTCTATTGGGTTAATAATATTCCTTAGTTATTGTGGGCTGATCAGGTCCACAATTCCCAAACAAGTGTACAGTGAAGGCTAAATAAAAAGAGGCAAATGGAATGATTTCAGGGCTCCAGAGGATCAAAGCCCTCTCACAGAATTCGGGATTCTCTCAGGGCTAAGACCAAGACCTTCTCTGGGTGGCCCATATTTATTTGGTTATCAGAAGAAGGGAGGGGAGTACTCAAAAAGGACAGAATTAGTCAAGGACTTCTGCAAGCAAGGTATTAAATTAATCCATAATAAGGATTAAATTATTCCACCCAGGAGTGAGATGCCTGAGGCTATAGTCTTTATCTAGTTGAGATCAGATCCAGGTGTCCATGGCTGCAATCCTTTGAGGCTTTCCGGCTTCATCCACCACTACAAGCTTTACTAGGGATTGACTCACAGAGGTTTACTTACTATGAGTCCACCATCCATTTCCAGGCAAGGACCCTAAGGCCTTGGACAGATTCACAAGTGAACACAAAAAGCCAATGGGTTAATTTAAGTCCTGCTCAGGCTGCTTCACAGTGGTCTCCATCACTGCTCCACATGTCTGTGAGGGATCACACGATAACAGACAATGAAAGTACACACAAAATACCCAATAGAGAGCTGGGTATGGACATGAATAGCCCATCCCAGGAGTGAAGGGCAATAGGCCCCTACTCTCATGCATTGGGGGATATACCTCTAAAAGTGATCCTCTTTTTTGGCCAGTCTATTGGCAGCCAGATCCACAATGGTTTGGGGGCCCATGACATATATGGCCTAGGAACCCATCCAGGAGGATAGTCTACAGGAAATGACTCCTGGCCCCTATGCAAAAGGGAAAGAGGGACCTCTGGCTGATGCTGGGCATACTGATAGGTCTAGCTGTGACCCAAGACCCCACAATGGACAACAGTCACTGTCTAGTCCAACACAGAAGTACTCTGGTTTGAAATCAAAACAGGCAGGGCAAGCCAATGGGCAGAGTTGTGGGCAGTGTAATTATTTGTGATGCATAGAGAAAGCCCCTTGCATGTGTGCATGGATAGTTGGGCCATCTTTAGGGGACTGATGCTCTGGCTGCTGGCTTGGGTAGTTCAAGAATGATAAGGTACTGTCCCTTGTGAAGTGCCAACCTATGGCAAGACATATGGAAATGTGGCCAAAAACCTGACTATGTAGGGTATCATGGTTCAAGAACTAAGCCCCTCCTCTCACTGGGAAATGACTTAACAGATGCCTTGATCAGGCATTGCAAAGGCTGACCAGTAGGAATAGCATCTGATCAAAAATATTGACTACCTTGCCATGCCCTGTTGTTAATGGGAAGCAAGGACTGTGATTGTAATAGTTCTTTTACTATGATTTTAATGTCATTTTTAGACATATGTTTGTAATCAGGTTAATTAGTGAAAGTATTGTGGTTTTAACCTTGAATTTTGGTTCTCCTTTGACTATTTTGCTTTTGGTGCAGGAATGAGTGTTATAAGAACTGTATATATGTAATTGTTATATTAATGTAAATCTGAATAGACCAAGACATGTTAACTTTTCATAAATTTGCCACTAGAGACTAAGGTTTAAGGAAATGTATATGGTTATCAAGTGAATCAGTGCAGTGCTGGGTGTGGAGGGCCCACCTGAGGATTGTTGACAATAATATAAAAAGGAGAACTGGAGAGGAAGAGGGAGGCTATTGGTTCTCCTGGAAATTTTGCTGTGCTGACTCTCCTGATACGAACTCAGCTGTTCTCATCATCGATGGAGCTCGGGACCTTGTCACTGAGAATGGCTACAGTTTACTTTGGGGGACCTCTGATCCTTACTTTGAGCATTGCTTCCTGGCTCCAGAGGGGAAGATGGTGTATTGTTCAGCCTCCTCAAGGAGCTTGTCAGGCTAGCTTTTGAGATATGAACTTGGCTCTTCTCATCATCAGAGGAGCTGAGAACCTCGTTGTCACTGAGGATGCCTGTGGTACTTTTTAGGGGAGCTCTGGTCCTTACTTTAAGCATTGCTTCATGGCTCTAGTGCAGATTCCTCAGCCTACTGATACACTTTCTAGCTTCTACCACTCACCTTTGGCCTTCCAATGCAGATCCATGAAACAGACTTGCATAAGACATTGTCGTGGGCTCTAGGCCTCCAGCTGGACTTGTAGGGGAGGCATTGTGATTGGCTCTAGGTCTTCAGCTGGACTCATGCAGGACATTGCTGTGGGATCCAGGCCCTCAGCTGGATTCTTTGAGTGTGGACAGATCTCCCACACTCTTTTGCATTTCACTCTTTGGTGAATATTATAAAATAATCCTGTAAATTATGTGTCCTGTATTAAATGATTTCCCTTGCAAACTCTGACTACAACAACATTCCAAAAAATCACAAGGAAAATTAGAAACCTACTTGACATAATGAAAATTAAAACATATTATATCAAAATCTGTAAGATGCAGTTAAAAACATACTCAGAAAAGAATTTATAGTTACAAATATGTTAGTAAAAAAGAAATATGATCTCAAATCAATAACCTAAACTTCTACCTTAAAATATTAGAAGCCTGGTATGGCAGCACATACCTGTACTACCTGGCAGGATGAAGCAGGACCACCACAAGTGCAAGACTAGCCTGGGTGCCTTAGCAAGACCTTATATCAAAATAAAAAATAAAAATGGCTGGGAAGGTAGTTTAGTTATATAACACCTCTAGAGACAATCACCAATACCACAAAAAGAAAAAAAGGCAGCAGCAGAAAAGCAAATTAAACCTAAAACACACAGAAGGCAAACAAATAATTAGGGCAACAATAAATAAATAAAATAGAGAATTGAATAACAATAGAGGAATTTAAAGAGATCAAAGTTGTTTATAAAACTCAACAAAATTAACTGAAGTGACTGAGAAAAAAATAAAACAAATTACTGAGTCAGCAACCAGCCCACCAGATGAATCCATATGTCTGGCCCCTCCCACTACACCACAAGACTGGCAACCAGCCCAGCAAGAAGCCAGTACTAGACAACCAGCTTCTCCAGAGGAATTCAGGTTCTGGCCCCTCCCCCTACATTATGGGACCAAGCCACCAGGGGAATACCAGCCACAGAGTAGGACCCTGACTAGGGCATACAGAATGAACAGGCAAGACCAGTGAGATGGAAAAGTCTGAAATACAAGCCAACAGGTGATAAGTTAGATGAACCAGCACTGTGCTCAGGGACAAAGATGCATCGAAAAGAAGCAAGTGGAGGGGAGCCCCCTTTCTTTTAATATTATTTTATTTTATCTTGTTTTCTCTTTCTTTTATCTTATTTTCATTTCCTTTTTCTTTTTTCTTTTCTTTTTTCTCGATTTTTTCTTTTGTCCTTTTTTTTCCTTTTTTCACTATTTTCTAAGTGGCTGTGGAGAACTCCAACCACAGAAAACTAATCCCACCCCTCAAACCCAGAGAACAAGTTTAGATAATCTCTGGAATACTCTGTCATTCTTTCTTTTATACCCCTTCTCTAGTTCCCAAACCTTGCAAGACCATACTTTGTCTTCCAGCCTTGCTTCTACTTCCTTTCCAGTTATCTTTGTTTTATACACTGTCCTCCCTAAATTTCCCCACTGCGGGGTAAAACCACTCTACAAAGGGGAAACACTTTGCGTACAAACTCCTAATTTGCAATCAGTTCTGTTATACAACTATAAACTTTACTCCTATGGTATACAGTACAAAATCAAAAGTTACCATAGTTTGTCAGATTCTAAATTGTGCTTGTTGCTATCATTATTGCTAATTGTACTACTTTAGCTAGCATGTCACATCTGTTGTAATCAGTTATTCTCCCTTTTGTAATAATACTGGAAAGATCTGGGGTAATAACCTCTCCACAACCCTACACCAAAGGACTGGGCACTGAGCCAAACAGATATCAACATCCCCCTCTCAAGTAATTGGGAAGGTAGGATCTTGGGACAGACACAAATGAAGAATCTCCCACACACAGAAGATATGCCTTAAGAACAGACTTCTAGAAAGGACTTGATACTAGTGTTATAGCTGCCTACTACAAAAACTCACAAGGATCATCACAGAAAACAAAATAAAAAAATTTTTGAAACAGAAAATAACAAAATTAAGGAGCAGCTTGGCAAGCACAAGGTCATGAGTTCAATTCCTGGTACCAAAAAAAAAAGATGAAGAAGCAAAATGCAATCTCAGACCTCCAGCCCACCCATACCAAGTCCAAGAGACAGCAACATAGAAGAAATTGGAAGACACACACCTGAAATTTCTGAAACGATACCAATTGCAGTAAAAAAAACAAATCCATGAAGCTATAGAGGAAATCAAATCAGAAATAATCTCTCAAAGAAAAAAGAAATGACAACCATAATGAAGAAAGTGCTCAATATAGCTAGAGAACACATAGATAGTAAAATAGAAGAACATAGAAAAATGATGGACACCTTGAATGAACAATATAGGAAAGAAATAGAATACATGAAACAGATTCAAAGAGATATACAGGAAATTTTTAAAATTTCATTGAAAGCTGGCAAAACGACTTGAACAGAACTAAAGATAGACTTTCAGACCTTGAAGACAGGATCATGGCTAATGATCACAAAGGGAAAGGTTTCCTAAAAATAACAAGGACCCAGGAAATAACAATTCAACAGCTGCAAGATGATGCAAAGAAAAACAATGTAAGACTAATAAGTGTTAGCGAAACAGCAGGACTCAACACAAATGACATAAAAAACTATTTGCAGAAGAAACAGCAGGAAATTTCCCAAGCAAAGGAACACAATCTAACATACAGTTAAGTGAAGCATATAGCTCCAAACAGCCATGACGAAACAGCCATGACCAAAATAAATCTACACCCAGACATGTAATAATCAAGATCCCAGAAATTCAGCACAAAAACAGAATATTACAATTGTTAGAGGAGAGGAACAGATCACTTATAAAGGAAAGCCCATTAGAATCCTCCAAATTCAATCCTCCAAAATTCAAAGATCCAGTCCAAAAATGGGCATCTGAAATGAATACACACTTCTCAGATGAAGAAATAGAAATAGCAAATAAATATATGAAAAAATGTTCAACACCACTGGTCATTCAAGAAATGCAAATTAAAACAACACTGAGATTCCATCTCACCCCAGAAAGAATGGCTATCATCAAAAACTCAACCAATAACAAATGCTGGAGAGGCTGTGGGGATAAAAGAACACTACTCCACTGCTGGTGGGAGTGTAGATTGGTGAAACTACTGTGGAAATCAGTTTGGAGATTCCTCACAATACTAGGATTAGGAATCCCACTTAACCCAGCTATTCCCCTTCTGAGTATTTTCCCAGAAGAATTAAAAACATCAAACCACAAGGATATATGTGCACCTATGTTTATAACAGCACAACTTGTAGTAGCTTAATCTTGGAAATGACCCAGATGTCCATCAACTGAGGAATGGATAAAAAAGATGTGGTATTTTTATACAATGGAATACTACTCAGATATAAAAAGGATAAACTCAAGACTTTTATAGGTAAATAGATGCAACTAGAGACCATACTCATAAGTGAAATAAATCAGACTCAAATGTGTAAACATCATATAGTATCCCTAGTATGAGAAAGTGAAAAAGTAAATAAATCCAAATCTATAATATATTGTGAAAAGGAAAGAATTTGTTCAAAAGGAAAGAACATGGGCTGGGGATGTAGCTCAGCAGCACAAGTGCCTGCCTAGCAAGCGTAAGGTCCTGAGTTTGATTCCCAGTACCAAAAAAAAAAAGGAAAGAACAACTAGGAAGGGGGAAAGGAGAAAAAAAGGAAGAGGAAAAAATATATATATACAAGATAGATAAGACAATTGTACTACTAATTTCTATTTGCTCACTGAAAAGAACATTTTATGCTTATATTATTTGATAAGTTTTGCATGCCTATATCTTATAATCTGAGCAACTACTTTGAAGATAACAATATGCAATATATTAACCATTTTTAATTTCCTATTGTCTTGTTCTGAAATTCTGTATCATTGTTTTTATTGATTTTTTTCCTCTTTAAAATAAAAAAATCAAATTACTAAAACCAGGTATGTAAGTGGAAACATTATGGACTAATTTTACAGAAACAAAGATAATTATAATAGAATACTATGTTTACAAACATTAGAATCTGGATGAAATGAACAAATTCCTAAAAAGACTAAAAGTACCCGAACTGTCTAAAGAATAAAACCGACCCAAATGTTTACCACTGAGGAATGGATCAGCAAAATGTGGTACATATACTTATGGAATATTATTCAGCAATGGAATATTATTTAGCAATCAAAAAGAATAAAGTACTGATACATTCTATAACATGAATGAACTTTAAAAGGTTATACTAAGTAAAAATGGACAGAATACATGTAACATATTGTGTATTTTCACTTAAATTAAATGTCCATAAGAGGCAAATCCATAAAGACAAAGTAGATTCATGGTCTCCTCCAAGATGGCAAACAATGGCAGCAGGAGGGGTGGGGAGTTTCAGTGCTTGCACTGTGGAGTGAAGTGAGCTATCTGTTATGAACACAACTGAGACAGGAGATTAGGGCATGGTAGTGAGGCTGGACAGTAAGGCATGACCTGCTGACCACAGAAACCTGTCAAATCACAGTGCAGAATAGAAAAAAAGATATAAAGAATGGATAGAAAGGGACAAGGGGACAGATCTTATCCAATGGGGAAGTGGTCTGAGAGAATAAGGACAAGGTCATGGAGGAGAGGATGGGGAAATGAGAGGAGTAAAGATGTGCCATGTGCACAATCGTAGTAATGCCAATCAATATAAATGAGACCTATGGCATAACAAGCACTAAGACACTATCAATAAGAAAACAGTGATGGGGAACCAGAGGAGGAGGGAGTGGGAGGGAAGGAGGTTAGCAAACCAAACAAACAACAACAAGCTGTAATATGTACATGTAACCGCTCCACAAAATGATTGTAAACTGCCTGAATTACAAACATGAATTAATAAAGAAAATTTTTTTTAAAGACAGCAGCTGTTGGGTCTTCGACCACTGGCTTTAGTCTTTGAATAACCTGATCTATACGCAGGGTGTAGTTCCTTGCTTCTTTTCACTTCTACTTGTTTTCTCTTCTTCTTTTATTCTTTAACCTTCCCTTACGTTTCTTTTTTTGGTACTAGAAATAGAACTCGGGACCTCACACTTGCCAGGCAGGCGCTGTGCCACTAAATTATATCTAGCCCCTTAACTTGCAATAGTGTTAAACTTTTATGTTAATTGACTGAACTGACCAATTCTTTGAAAGGAACAAGAGCCTGGAACCACTGGACAGGCTCCACTGGACACACCAGTGTCCAATAACAGAACCACAACTTCCCATGCAGTCTGAAGACCATCAAAAAAATACTACAGATCAACAGGATGATATAAGTGCCCTGCACTGTAAACTGATCTGCTCTATTCAGAATGCAATTTCCAACGAAGTCTTGAATATCATCAATATGCATACCGAAGTTTCAACCAATTTAACTCTCCCTCTCCTTTGAGAAGGCATTGGGTAGACAGGCTCAACAGAACCGAAAGTGCAAACCAGAAGACAAACTAAAAGAACTTTATAGACAATTGTTCTACTGCTTGGAATGCTATGATGAATGCCTAGCTGTGTATAAAGATCTCATCTGAAACTGTCATGAGGAAAAGAAAGCAAACTTTCAGGAGTTGCTATAGCTCAAAACAATTGGGAAAAAATGATTCCAGAAAACATGGGCCTCCAAGAAGGCACACACAAACTGTGCTACATTGTTACATGTGCACTGATGGGATAAAGACAGCTGCATAAGGTGTGAAAGTCCTACAAAATCTGAAGATCTTTCGTGGCTTTCATTTTCAGAAGATTCTGATGGGACAGAGAAACACTCACAGGCAGAACTATTCTGCAGCTTTAGGGTTGTACAGAAAAGGCTTTGCAACTTTACAATCAGATAATGAAATTAAAGCCAACAGATAGGGGATTGCTAGCTGTACTTGCAAATAACAACATTACCATTAACAAGGACTAAAATGTCTTTGATTCCAAGAAGGTGAAATTACCACAGGAGTAAAATTTAAGCTTCTCAAGAAACAAAGGCAAGCTGTAGAATTTAACAAAGCTTTACTTGTTATGTACACAAACCAGGCAGAACAATACTGCAAAATGCCCGCTGATTTATGGTCCCAAATTCTCGAGCATCTCCTGCCTGTGTTAATCCAAGCAGCCATGAAAAATAAAAGCAATAGAGATGCTTCAGGAATTTTCAGGTCAGCATCCAGAAAACACCGCTGAAATTAAGGTGACCATAAGGCACAGGTGAAAATTTCTCAAGGTAATATTTCCAAAGCATGTCTGATATTGAGAACTTAGAATGTAGTGGAAAATAAACTGCAATAAAAAAAATTCTTAAAAGCTATAGCTTCATAATTGGGCAGTCAGACTCAGCTGACCTTGGCCATACAGCTGAAACTCAGAAATAATTGACTCAGGTCTATCTGGCGAGCTGCACAATGCCCTACACACATATTTGTTTTTCTAAACTGTTTCAAGGACTATCTATCTGAGATGCAGACTAATCCTGTCGAGGTCACACTAAATCTTGTCTGCTTGCCGGGCCTCTAACCACCCCCACCTCCGATCTTCCTGCCTCATGATAAATGAGCCTCTCTACTTAAAATTACCCTGGACACTTCTGCCTGACAACATATGACAAAATGTATGCAACCAATTATAAAGTAACCCATTATCGACTCTAGACTTGCTACTTACAAAAAGTATGTAAGTTGGTGTTTTACTTTAAGGCAGTGCTGATGCTTTGGGGACTGGTCCTTCATCAGCCCACTGAGGTAAATAAAAGTTGCCTTCCAAACTCCTTGGTGCAAAGAGTTTTCTATTCAGTCTGCTACAGCTTTTCTGCAACAAGAAGAGTTAAAGAATAATCCGGGAATGATGTCTGCATTAACAACCATGTAAAGCCACAAGAAAGATACTGATAGGGTCATTGAGGTCTTTGTACAGGCTATCCGTTGGTATCAAAACCATCAGCCCAAATGTTCTGCCCATTTATCCTGGATAAGAGACAAACTCAAATATGAGCAGATGAAGGAGGTGATCAGTGATCTTGAAAAGCTATGGAGAGAAAATCCAAAAGAAACACCTTGGCACTTGCAGATCCAGAGAAAGCAGCAGCTCCTAGAAAACATTTGCTCTCATCTAAATAGTATCTCTCTAACAGTACATGTTGAGGCTCTCGAAAATTCTCCTGGTGTTATGCATATATGAACCAAGGTTACTGGAGATAGTTAACCAAAAACTATCTATCCAGGACAGGAAGATTTGAAAAAGAAGAAGAAAAAGGAGGGAAAACTGCCTAAGAATTAAAACCCAAGAGTTATACCAGATCCAGAAATATGGCTACCTATGAAAGAATTTTCTTATTACCAAAGAAAAAAGAAGGGTCAAAAGGAGGATCCAATTAGAAAAGGGACTTAGGGAGCAACTATAGGGACTTCCTCTGAACTGGATGCCAAAAAACTGTGACCCACCTCCCCAAGACCTGGCAATATAGCGACAGTACCTACCTCTACAAGTAACATTATTCTCCCCCTCAAGGACTCCAGAAACCTGTAAGGGCTCCAGCAACGAAACAGCAACAAAGAAGAAAGGAAGAAAAGGTGCCTGGTGATTAGAATGTTCTTGTTCCAGGCTGTTTTTAAACTAGTCTCAATGACACTAGGTACATAACAACGGTAACACAGCAAAAAACACAGGACTTCCTCCTCTTCCATCCCTGCATTTTCATAAAATAATTTCTCATGCATCACATAAGAAAACATCTTCCTCAAACTAGTGAGATCCTACTTATCCCACCTCGTTCTGCCTCATTCTGAGGACTGAAGATTGCAGGGCATTTGCCCACCTTGATATCTGTTGCATCCTTTATCTTTCCTGATTTGATCTTTTTGGCATCTCACAAATAAGGCACATTACCAGGGGTTTCCCAGGATTTAAACAGAAACTATTTCTGCTCTTTCAAATAGAGTCTGAAGATGCTTGTTCTTATCAAGTCCCACTTTAGGTTGTGTCTCAGGAGGCTCTGGCAGACCAAGAGTGGAATCTTCTGAGCATTCCAAATATTTGCTTAGAAATACCATGTGATTTTTAAAAAACCTTGTCAAAACACTGCTGTTCTTCACTTGATTAAATGAATGGCCACACAAGAGAATACAGTAATTGTCTTCAATAATTTTAACCACAGAATCTCTGTCATGTTATACTAGAACATGGGATACTATTCATATATGTGCACATATTATAGATGGCAGCTTTATGCCCTTTATCACTTTTGTTTTCAGATTATGTTAACATGTTGATTTAGTACCACTGATGATTTCAAGAAAATATATCAGTGTTGCAAGTGATTGATTCATGTTGCAATGTAGATTTAGACCCAGTATTCAGAAGTTAGATGGGTTCAAACTGTCTCAATCAAAAAGATTAATGGCCCCTACCAAGAACATAAAGATTGACTTCATTACATAGAAAATCAATACCACACAGTATTAAAATCTAGCAGGACTGTTTGACCCAATTAATATTGGGTCAAATGGCTCCTCTTTCTAGTCATGGGTTTATGACCATTCATTACCTTTCCCAAAGTAAAGCCACTTACACATTCAACAGCTTTGAGCATCTATGGCCATACCACCCTGAACATGCTTGATCTCATCAATAGCTGTGGGCTATGTTGGATGCCTACCCTTGTTGGTATTTGTCTTTGTTACATTTCTCCTTGGGAGACAAAATACCCATCACCCAGAGTTAAAGGAGGTAAAGGTTTATTTAGTTCACAGTCTGCAGCAATTTCAGTTCATAGTTGGTTGGCTCCAAGGCAACGTGGCATGGCAAAGGGGCATCACAGAGAAGAAACAGTCCACAGCAAGTGGGCAGGTGAGAGCAAGCAAGGGACCTTAGCAGCATCTTTCTGCCCCTTTTATATTCTATCTAGGCTACTGGGATTAGGGGTTAATTATTCTATCTAGGCTACTGGGATTAATCAGTCCACAAATCAGTGGACTGATTAAGTAATCACACACCTTTAATCGTACCACCTTAGTTTTTAGTTTCGTTTTGTTTTTTTGTTTTGTTTTTTTTCCAGTACCAGGAACCGAACTCACGACCTTGCGCTTGCCAGGAAGGCGCTGTGCCGCTGAACTAAATCCCCAGCCCCCCGTACCACCTTAGTCCTACATTGCAACACGAATCAATCACACACTCTAGATCCAGCCACCACTGAAAAAGCCCCACCTATGACCCCATAAAGTTTTGGAGGGACATCTAGACACAAGCCATAACAGTATTCATTTTATGTTACCCAATATATCATTTCTTTTAGATTTTGGAGTATTTCCTTGTAATTATATTACTCTGTCCTTGTTAATAAAGTGCTGCTGTGTTTGACTGAACAAAAAAACTAGATTAGTGGTTGCCAAGGGCAGGAGTGGTAGAAAAATAGGACCTGGTGACTGCTAATGAATTCAGGATCTCCCTGGGGGATGATAAAAATACTCTAAAATTAGTGATAATAGTTGTGCTATTGTGGAAAAACCAAAGAGAACTGAACTGCATATATTAAGAGACAGAATTTTATAGACTTTGAATTCTATATGAACTTGTTTTTGTTTTATTAGCACATGTTTGTGATACATAATGATTACATTCATTGTAGGTAGTTGGCATATGCATGTATTGGTCAGTGCTTACAAGAGCTTGCAGGGCTGGGTCCAGGCTTCCCAAAAGATTGCACATGCTCTGAATCAGATTTAAGGCAGAACACAGAAGTTTACAAGATTGGCCTACAATGGCTGTCTACAAAGTCAAATGTAGAAGAGTGCAAAAGATCTGTCTGCAAGTTAGAGACCCAAAGGATCCGGCCAAAGCCCTGAAGCCCACAGCAATGTCCCAAACGAGTTTGCAATCAGGAGGCCAAAGGATCCATGACAGAAGACCAAGGGGTCTGCATCAGGAGGTTGAAGGGTCAGTGCTAGAAACTAAAGAGTCTGTATCAAGGCCAAAAGTCCAGGGCTAGAAGCTGAAGAACCTGGGCCAAAAGCCAGGAGATGATGCCCAAGGTGAAGGTGAAGACCTAAGCTCCTCTGAAGAAAACAGCTGATGCTCTTTGGAGGAAAATCTGCAGCAACAAAGCTCTTCCAAGGGAAATCTGCTGAAATCCTTCCCTCCCATTCTCCTTTTATACCATCCTGATAACCATCCTCCTTAGAGTGGGATTTCTATGCCCAGAACCATGCTGACTCAATTCAGGCGGTGTTCCCCACTCAAATTGGCAGTCAATAACCACTACAATGTACATGATACATCTTAATTGATTTTATGGCTTCTCCCCGCCTTCAAATTTCATCTCTGGGTCTCCTTCACATTTGCAAAAGATCTACCTCCCTGTTTCCTTTTACCTATCTTTTGTTTTCCTCTACGTATTTTGGGTTTCTCATATAAGAGAGACTAGGCAGTATTTAAGCTTGTTTGTCTGAACATTATGGTGTCAAGGTGCATGCATTTTTCCACAAATAAAACAAATATATCCTTCTTTATAGTATAGTAGTACTCCATTGTATATAAATATATTTTCTTTATTAATTCATCTACTGATGGACATATAGGCCACATCCTAGATTTAGCTATTATGAGTTGTGCTGCTATGAACATGGGTATACATGTGTCACTGTGGTATGATTTCATTAATTCTTTTGGGAAGATACCTAGCAGGGAGAAGCTGGGTCAAATGGAATTTCTAGTTTTAGTTTTTTGTGAAATCTCAGTACTGATTTCCATAATTGCACTAGTGGCCATTCCTACCAACATTGTAGAAGGATTCCTTTCCCCTCACAGCCTCACCAGCATTTATTATTTGATTTCTTGTTGATTGCTATTCTTTCTAGACTAAAATGGAATCTCAGGCATACTTTAATTGGCATTTCTCTAATTTCCAACAATGTTCAACATTTTTTTCACATTTACTGGCCATTTGTGCTACTTCTTCTGCAAAGTGCCGATTTCAGTTGCTCTTCTGTGTCTTTTGCTTTGGAAGGGTCTAATTTTTTAGTACTTTATATATTCTAGATATTAATTTGCTGTCCAAGGAGTAGCTATCAAAATTTTTCCCATTTAGTAGGTTATCTCTTTACTCTTTTGGTTGTTTCTTTTGCTGTACAGAATCTATTTAATTTCATATAACTTTACTTATTGATTCTTGATGCTATTTCTTGTGCAATTGGGGTTCTGTTCAGAAGGTCTTTGTCTATGCCTATGTCTTCAAGAGTTTTATCTATTTGATCTACAGCAGTTTAAGTGTTTAACAGTTACATCCTTGATCAATTTTGACCTTAATTTAATACATACTAAGACATGGAGCTAGCTTCCATATTCTGCATGTGCGTAGCCAGGTTTTCCAGAATCATTACATAAAATGGCTGCCTTTTCTCCAACATATGCTTTGGGCCCCTTTGTCAAAGATCAAATGGTTGAATGCACATAGAGTTGTTTCTGCAACCTCAGTTCTATTCCACTGATACATGGTTTTACTACAACCATGCTGTTTTTATTACTTTAGCTTTGTAATATAACTTGAAATCCAA
Source organism: Chinchilla lanigera (assembly GCF_000276665.1). Taxonomy (NCBI): domain Eukaryota; kingdom Metazoa; phylum Chordata; class Mammalia; order Rodentia; family Chinchillidae; genus Chinchilla; species Chinchilla lanigera. The sequence goes on from NW_004955408.1 coordinate 28,525,723, forward strand.
GATTGTGATGCCTCCTGCTTTGCTCTGGTTGCTCAGGATTGTTTTTGCTATTCCGGATCACTTTTACTTCCATATAAATTTTAGGACTGTTGTTTCTAGTTCTGTGAGGAATACTGTTGATATTTTGATTAGGACTGCATATATATATATATATATATATATATATATATATATATATATATATTCCATTTTGCAGGAAGTTCCACATGCTGCTGAGAAGAATGTGTTTTGATGCAGTGGAGTAAAACACTCTTTACATATCTATTTGTTCAAAAGTGTGGTTCAGCTCTGACATTTCTTTGTTGATTTTTTGTTTTTTGTTTTTGTTTGTTTGTTTGTTTTTCCTCTGATACCGGGAATGAACTCATGACCTTGCGCTTTCCAGGCAGGCACTTTGCCACTGAGCTAAATCCCCATCCCCTCTTTGTTGATTTTTTGTCTAGTTGATCTATTTGTGAAAATGAGATATTGAGATCACCAACTATGGTTGTGTTAATGTTTATTTGTGTATGGCTTGCACATGCTTGTTTTATGAAATTGGGTGCACCAGTATTCAGCCTATATATGTTTACAATTGTCTTCTTTTCCCATTGAATTCTTCCTTTAGCTAATATGTAGTGACCTTCTTTGCCTCTTTGGATCTTTTTTAGCTTGAAACTTACTCTGTCTGAGAATAAAATTACTATGCCCACTTTACAATATGTGGGTGCATTCCACTCCTCACCAACTCTAGAGCCTGTTGTTTACAAGTCCCAGGTGCACTCAGCTTCGAACTTTTCTGGATATGTCTCACCCACCAAGCCCAGTAGAGGGTAGAGAAGTTTTGAGTCTATTCTACCAGCCAGGCCATCACTGAAGGACTGGTTACCTCCCTCAGTCTGATCCTCTCCCAAGCTGCCATGTACACTGGGCCTGGGATGGGGATGGGGTACTATGATACAGGAATGGTTCAGTTTCCCCTCACATACCCTCTACACACTGGATTTTAGTACAGCTAAATTTTCTTTCCACTTAACCTCCCATATCAGTCTTTATCTTTTTCCCCCACCTCCAGCTTTGGAGACACTCACATTCCCTGTCACACCCCAGGTGACTATCTTCTCTCCTATTTCAACTTTTCAAAAAGACTTTAAGGCGATGGGCAAACTTTGAAAATGAGTTGAGTGCTAGATGTTATATCAAATGTTAATGTTCCTGCATTTGATAATTATAATGTAGTTGTATAAGAGAATGTTCTTGTCTTTGGGAGAAAGATCTTGACATATTTAGGGGGAAAACATTATAATGTCTATAACTAATTCTCAAATACTTCAACCAAAATAAAATTAAAATTGAATGAGTCATTAAGGCAATTGTTTGAAAAATATTAATTGATGATTAGAAGGATATATGTGAATTCATTGTTCCATTCTTATAAGTTATTTCACTGTTCTCATAAGTTTGAAAGTTTTGAAAATATAAAAGTATCTTTAAAGAAAAAGATGGAAAAATTAAAAAGGCTTTCACAATATTCTGGACTTACAGAAAAGCTCTATCAAATACAATTCCAGGGCAGCATTCCATACATATTTGTCAACACTTTTTCATCTGTAAGTGACAGAAACCCATTTCTAATTGGTTTATCACAAAAGGACAGTTCTCAGCTCTCAGGATTGTAAAACCCAGGAATGAGTCATGAAACAGGCATGGCTGGATGCACATGTTCAAATGCTATCCTCAAAAGTTACTCTTGCTCTCTTTCTATTCTCTGACTTTCTCCTTATTCTACTCAGTATCAAGCAGTCTGGCATTCCTGGTGAAAAGAATACCCTTATATCCTATCCTCTCAGTAAGTCTAAAACAAAATAAAGTCACTTGTCTAACAGCTTTCAGAAATATTTTGTTGACTCTTGTTAGCCTTACATCTATAGACACAAAGGAATATAAAGTTGATTGTTTCTCAATAAACAAAGTAAAACTGAAACATAAAAGTAATTTCCCTTCTTTTTTCCTGTTGCCCATTTTATCAGTTTCCCTGAGACAACATTGCTACCAATTTTTGGAAATCCTCCAGAAATCTTTTTACTATACAGTCACAAATGCATGGATGCATGTGTGTGCGGTGGGGGACGGGGATCCTTTTTCATGCAACATTAAATGCTGTTTGTCATGACAAAATACACAGATCTGCCTTTTTTTTAATAGATTCATAGTATTGGACATGAACATGCTATAAAAATCTTTTTATTTCATTCAACAAATTCTCATAATAAATACCTGGAAGTTTAATATAAGCAGAGTTTGGATTTTTCTCTAAGATCATAAATTTATCACCAGATGGAGTTAAAGGAGGTTCTGCAAGAGAAAACAAGGACCTCAAATGGGCCCACTGAGCAGGTTCTTGACTTGACACAGAAAAACGATTTCAAGATGTACCAGTATAGGCAGATTTATCAGGTAGAGTTAGGAAGGGGGAATGGAAAAGGAGGGGAACACTCTGATGCAGGGGTTCAGACTAGTCCCCTCACAAAAGCACAAGGCCAGCTTTTACAGATTAGCTGAGGTGGGTCATGTCTGGCCAATTATCTCAGTTCTGTTTTCATAGTTTTTGAGGAGTCCTTAGGGACAATTTGGTTCTCATGAGATGATTGTCCTTGCTTGGTACCGACGATGCCTCAGTTCCCATCATGAGGACTATTGCTGCTTGGAGAGCGGTGATTTCATCATAGAGTGGTTTTCAAGGCTATGCTTGTCCTGGAACCCAAGGTAATTGTGGGTTTGGAGACCTCCAGGCTTTGTTTCATGGGTATCTGGAAATGAACGTTACCAAAACTGGCAGTTCAGTGTTCCTGAAAATTACTTCAGTTACCCTTATCTTGGCATCCTCAGTCCTGAATGGGGATGAGATAGAGAAGGTAACTTCAGGGCTAATAAACCTGTACTATGACACTCTTTAAGCGATTATCACATCTATGTGCAAAGGTGAGCAGAAATTTGGCCCAGAGTTTTAAGGTAATAAGAGAAATGCCGCTCAAATTGGGTTTTCTTGTTTCATTTCTACCTATCTTTATTTCTCCTATGTTCCTACAAAGTTGTCTTTTCCCCCTACAAAAACTTGTAAACTGTTCCAGCAGTTTCTCTCAAATGATATAAGATTGTCCCACAGAGAAAAATCTGTAAGCCCTGAAGATGTACAGATATCACTATTCCTTCGCTTGTAGCAATCACTTCACGTGTTGAGTGCTCTCAGACTTGTCTGAACATGGAAAGTTGGTCAGTTTTTCCATGCTTATTTCCTAATTAGTTTGTTCTTATTCTCATTTCATAATGCAGGCAGGATGTGCTGTTCAGAAAACAGAAACAATGCAATTTCCACCCCACCTGAAGTGGAAAAAAAGTCTGTCAAATTTGCATAATTTCAAAACTAGCCAGCTAGGTGAATTGTATAGCATGCTTACATAGCTGCCAAATAGGGGCATTTTTCAGCTGATAAAAGATTGCAGTTGGTTATATATTTTGAAAAATAAAGTGACTGTGGTGACTATTGCACTATCCGCTTCACATTATTATAATTTAAAATCATTTGCTTGCCCCATAACAACATTTTTACATACTTGGTTAGGCTTCTTGTAACTCCAGGGTTGTGGAAGATGTCCCCAAAATGTGAGTGCTAATAACACAATGTGGGTAGCCAATTTGAAGAGTGTGCTCTGCTAAAAAGTAGAAATCATGCTAAGAAATAAAAATTAAAACAAACGTAAGCAGCATCAGTGCCTAGAAATGGGGTAAATTTGAGTTACATCGAATGTGTCCTCCCAAAAAGAAAACTGACCTTGAAGTTTCTTCAAATTCTTGTCTTTGCTCTAGACCCTAATACCTTTGAGACCTCTGGCAAGTGATTTAGTCCAGGGGCCCCCAAACCCTAAAGCATCTCATGAGTACCAGTCTGTGGCCTATTAGGAAGCAGGCCATACAGAAGGAGGTAAGTACCAGGCAAGTGAGTGAAACGTCATCTGAATTTATAGACATTCTCCATTATTCACATTATGGCCTGTACTCTATCTCTGGTCAGATTAGCAATGGCATTACATTCTCCTAAGTGTTCAAACCCTATAGTGGCTGGGCATGGTGGCTCACACCTGTAATCCCAGCATTCGGGAGGCTGAGACAGGAGGATTGTTGTGAGTTCGAAGCCAGCCTGGGTCACAAAAAGAGCTCAAGGTCAGCCCGAACTGCATAGCGAGACCCTGTCTCAAAAAGAAAAAAAAAAAAAAAGAAACTCTATTGTGAACTAAACATGTGAGGACTCCAGCTTGCATACTCCTTATGAGACTCTAATACCTGATGATCTGAGATGGAATGAGGCAGTGATGCTAGCACCTGATGTTGGCTGCAAATACAGATTAACATTAACAAAGAAGTTTGAGTGCACAAAGATCATAATAAATTGCGTGTAGGCCTATATCAAGACCCTTTCAGTAAAATGAAGCTGAATCTGGTGACAGGCTTTGTAGTGTAAAAATGAGATGATGTACTTCATTTGTATAGCTGAGTCTGCTTTACATCAGAATCTGACATGTATTTTAGTGCATACATGGCCCATCTAGTATTTTATTTTCCACTTCTACTCATGCCTCTTTCCTATACTGCATGTTTATCTCAGTTACAGTTTTGGATAAGCCCACAAGCTAACCCTAGCCAAAGTGAGTAAAAAAGCAAATATTACAAGAAAGCTATTTTTAAAAAAGAGAAAAGACCTATGATGAGATAACAGAAGGTTCTATGACTGCCAACAAACAGAAAGCTGCATTTAAAAGAAAATGCCAAGAATCCCACATAATTACAGGTTTATTGCAATAGGTGAGTCACATTCTCCAAGTGCAGTTTGTATAAGATGTGGTGACTGGCTATCTAATGAAGCTATGAAATCTTTACAAATGCTTTGCCACATGGAGACTGGGCACCCTGCATTAAAAAACAAAATTTTGGAGTTTTTCAAAAGAAAAAAATGTGAACACAAAAGAACAGAAACAATTATTCAAGACCACCACTTTATCAAACATGTCTGTGCTGAGAGTATCATTCTTAGTGACTAATCACATTGTTACAGCTAAGAAGCCTTTTACTCTTTGTGAAGAATTGATCCTGTCTGCTGTTAAGGCTAAGGATAGTCATTGTGAACTTTTAGGAGCTGCTGCAGTTCAAAAGGTGGCACTTGTTCTTCTTCTGGAGGAACTGGACAAATTGATGAAGCAGGGAATACTGGAACACAATCATGTCACTATAGTACACAATCTAGGTTGATGAGTCCACCAGTGTTGATAACGGCACAACTATGATTGTTCCAGGTGATTTTTCATAGGATGGGTATGAGCATATACTATGTGCACTTTTGTTGCCAACTACCACAGCTGCAAAACTATTCAAGTCCTTGAATGATTCCATACCAGGAAAATTTAACGGGTCATTTTGTGTCAGCATATGCACAGATGGAGTGGCTGCCATGAGTGCACGGCTTCCTGGTTTCAATAGTGGGTCAAAATGCCTCCAAGAGCTACCAGCTCCTCAAAGCTGATCCATAAGCTAGCAGTGGGTAGGAAACCAACAGCTGAGCAGCTGAATTACACAAAGTGATAACAGAGGAGACAAAAGATAGTCTATAAGGTAATCATAATAAACATAATGATCTGTGAGTTTACAGAAAACACTAATGAAAAACTAGCTTCATTAAACAAAGAATGACCACTTTAGCAAATGATTAAAGTCCATGAGAAGATACCAAACAGAAATCCAGGAAGTAAATTCTATGGAAAGTATGGGCAGCAGAAGTGACCATATGTGGACAAAGTGTTAGAACTAGAAGACAGGACTGATGCAGGAGAATATGTACACAGAGATCCCTTAAAAATAAGAAAACATGGAAAATCATCCAACAGCTGCTAGATGACACAAGGAAGGTTAAGATTAACTAATTTGGCAGCACAAATGGCATTTAAAAACTGTCTACAGAAATAATAGCAGAAAACTTTCTAAGTATGGGGAGAGAACTTGACACACAAATGAGCAAGGCATATAGAGCCCTACACAACCCCAATCAGAGGAGAACTTCTCCACAACACATCATAGTCAAAATCCCAGAAGTTCAATACCAAGGTAGAATCCTAAAAGCTATTAGAAAAAAGCAACAAATCACTTATAATGTGAACCCATTAGAATTACAGCAGACTTGTTGACACAAAGCTTAAAGGACAGGAAGTTGGAGTGGTGCTTCAAGCCCCAGAAGAAAACAACTTTCAGTCAATATTAATATAACCTACAAAGCTATCTTTCAAAACTGATGAAAAAATAGGATATTGTCATAACATAAACACCTTAAGAATTTGTGACCACAAAACCAACACAATATGAAAATTTTTCAGTGATATCCTAGAAAGAAACAATAAAGCCAAAAATGCCAAAAAGTCTAATGGAATGAATATGCCAATGGCGTGAGCAGTCAAGCAGAAGTTAAAATATGAAAAGGAACTGGGAAAATAATGTAATGGCAAGATGTCAATACCTTTCAGTAATAACTCTTGATATGAATGGTCTCAACCCCACTATCTAAACATACATGATGGAATCAAAGAACAAAACTTAATGATATACCACATACAAGAAACATATTTAATCCAAAAAGAAATTCATAGGCTAAAAAAATAAAAAAAATGTAAAGCAACATTCCATGCAATGAGACCTAAAACAAGCAGAAGTAGCTATCCTATTTTCAGGCATCACTACATATTGGTTAAGGGGACAATTGAACAGGAGATAGCACTTATAAATATATACATATACACCAAACACTTGTGCACCCAAATTCATAAAACAAACATTAATGGGCATAAAAGATTAGGCAAACATCAACACAGTTATAGTGGGGTACCTCAATACCCCACTATGATAAATAGGTCAACTAGACCAAAAAAATCCACAAAGAAATATGAATTGAACCATACCTTCAGTAAGTGGAGTTAACTGATATCTAAAGAGTGTTGCTCTCAACAACCTCAGCATATACATTCTTGTCAGGAGTACATGAAAATTCCCCAATCTAGGCCACATACTAGCCCATAAAGCGTGTTTAAATAAACACAAAAGAATCAAAATTATCCCATGCATATCACCAGATCATAATCAATGAAAATATAAATCAATGGCAAAAAAACACAGAAATTATGCAAACAATACAAAATTTTTTCAGTGATATCCTAGAAAGAAACTATAAAACCCAAAATGCCAAAATGTCAAATGGAAGGAATGTGCCAATTGGGTGAGCAGTTAAGCAGAAGTTAAAACATGAAAAGGAATTGGGAAAATTCAATATTAATATAACCTACAAAACTATCTCTCAAAATTGATTAAAAAATAGGATATTGTCATAACATAAACACCTTAAGTAATTAAAAATGTATAGAAGGACCTTATCTCAACCTGATAAAAGCCACTTATGACAAAGCTATTGCCAAAATCTTATTAATGGGAGAAAAAATGAAAGTTTTACCTCTGAAGTCAGAAACAAGACAAGGATGTCCACTATCACCACTCCTGTTCAATGTAGTACTTAAAACATTAGCCAGAGAAATCAGGCAAAAGAAAGAAATAAAAGGGACTGTATAAGAAAGGAAGAAGTCAAACTACCTTTACTGGCAGATGCCATACTTTACATAAAAGGCCTGGAAGTTCCACCAAAAGACTCCTAGCAAGACTGTACCAAGGTAGTAGAATACAGAACAAACACAAAAATCAATAGTGTTCCTGTACATCAATAAAGACCCATGAAGAAAGAAAGAAAACAGGAAACCAGTACCATTCACAATGGCTTCAAGAAAAATTAAATACTTAAGAATTAACCTAACCAAGGAAGTAGAAGTTCTCTATAATCAAAACTATAGAACTCGGGCGCATGGGATTAAAGAAAACTATAGGACTCTGGAAAGATCAAACAAGACATCAGAGAATGGAAAGATAGCCCCTCTTCCTAGATAGGCAGCACCAGTATTGCCAAAATGGCCATACTTCAATAAATGAGATACAGATTTCATGCAATACCAATCAAAATACCAACAATATTCTCAGAGAACTAGAAAAACAATCCTAAAATTCATATGGAACCAGAAGAGACCCAGAATAGCAAAAACAATCCTAAGCAGTAGGATCACAATCTCAGACTTCAAGTTATATGACAAAACTACAGTAATGAAAACAGTATGGTACTGGCACAAAAACAGACATGTGGGTCAATAGAACAAAACAGAGGAGGCAACCTGAGTGTGGTAGTGCATCCCTGTGATCCTAGCACGTGGGAAGCTGAGGCAGGATGACTGTCATGAATTCAAGGCCACTCTGAACGACACAGTGAGACCTTGTTTCAAAAATAAATAAAATAAAAATTAAAAAAAATAGAAGAAGCAGGAACAATCAATTAGTCATCTGATCTTTGGCAAAGGGGACAAAAATATATGCTGGTAAAAAGATAGCGTCTTTAAGAAATGGTACTGGGAAAACTGGCTATACACATGCAAGAGTGAATCTAGATATATGTGTCTTATCATGTACTAAAATAAACTCTAAAGATCTAAATATTGAAACAGAAACACTTAATTTGTTATAAGATAAAATAAACAAAACTGTTAAAGACAGGCATAGGCAAAGACTTTCTGAACAGAATCCCTAGTTACACAAGAAATAACAACTGGGATTCATGAATCAACAAACGGGATTATATGAAATTAGAAAGCTTCTGCATAGCAAAAATTGACCAAAAGAGTGAAGAGACAATTTACCAAAAGGGAAAATATTTTAGTAGTTACTCCTTGGACAGAGGACTAATATCTAGAATATATAAAGAACCTCAAGAAGGTCTACTAAGCCAGGTGTGATGGCACACACCTGTAATCCCAGCACTCGGGAGGCTGAGGCAGGAGGATTGTTGCGAGTTCAAGACCAGCCTGGGCTACAAAGTGAGCTCAAGGCCAGTCTGAACTGCACAGTGAGACCCTGTCTCAAAAAGACAAAAACAAACAAACAAAGAAGGTCTACTGAGCACAGTCTGACATACGTCAGCACGGCCTCGCTGCAGGGGTGGTTAGAGAAGCACCACCCCACCAGATGCTAAAGCCATGGTCACAGAGTACTTGGTGATACCCCAGGGAGTTTAAGACAGCAGGGCAAGGGGCTGCAAGAGGAGCAGCACTATGGACTGTCCTGTGGGCAACAAGGGCAGAACATCATGGTGCTGCATGTGAAGCTCACAGAGAAAGTGATCTGGACACTCTAGACTTCTGAGAGCCACAAATATTTTCCTCCAGTTCAGTTCAAGAGTTCCCAGGGCTTATCAAAATACCCAAAAATGGTCCCCTCAATGAAGTACATAACTTTAATTTCTATTTGTCACATGAGGTAAAGACATTCCCCAGGGCAGCTCTGACTGCATCTAGCAAACTTTCTACCGCTGTGGAGACCTCCAGCTCAATTGCCTGGGATTTATACACAATAAAATTGTGGTGTGTGCAACAAATGACTCATATCAGATGACACAAGAAAGAATGAAGCAAGCAGAGGAGGAATCCCACAACTAAAGCAAATGTCATCAAAACATGTAGACCACACTTAGAGAAAGGTCATCAAAACATGTGGACCACACTTAAGAGAAAAGAGTGCAGGTTTGGGAAGGAACTCAAGCTGTCTCACATGCAGTGCCTGAAAGTGTCAACCCCCATGAATCCAGCAAATACAACTGGAAAGTTACATGGCAGCAGCAGTTTCTCAGTGGTCACATAGGACAAAGCAATTCCCTTACTGGCTCTAAAGGCCTACAAGATACCTGAGCTGCTGGCTACACTGTAGAAGGATGGTGTCAGTCAGAAAGACAAGAACTCCTTGGGAGCAATTCTGCAATACTAGCCAATCTGAATCCTAAGGACTTCTTCTACACTTTAAAAGATTATGTGTTTAAGGAGCTTCAATTAGACTAGCTGGAATAAAATGAAACAGACAGATGGTCATCGGAGTCAGTGTTCTCTGAAACCATCTCAAGATTCTGCTGGCACCAGCCCTTTAGAATCTCCCTTATGTTCTAGTAGAGATGCTATCTCCTGTCCTCAGAAATACCCTTGGGGTTCAGATTTTTGATCTTTTAATAAGTTTTTAAAAGTTCAAATAAAAAATTAAAATAAAAAATAAAAAGCTCAAATATCTCACCTGAAAACCAGAGTACCACCAGGGCATGGGTAATTATACAGTAAAAGCTGCCTGCTTCACAATTTAAGCTAAAAAAGAAGAGTCATTGGAAGATCCTTACGCATTTTTGAGACTGAACCAAGCAGAAGGAAGGAGGAGTCTACATGGGCATCAGGAATAACCAGAACTGTTACAGAAAACAGACCAAACACGGGAAGAATGCACTTAGGAGGTTTGGGAGGCAGTTTATTATACCGGTGGGCTTCTGATTAGGATCTCTCTCAAAGAGTTAGAGCCCTGCCAGGTGGGGTTTTGAAGCTTTCAAAGGGAAAGTGAGCAGGGAGATACATTGGCAGGTTTAGTGCATATGGTTGGAGGGTTGGGCAACATCACGGGTTGCTGAAATAGTCTGAACATCTCAAATTATATTGCAAGGCTATCAGTTATACAAAGCATGGGTTACACAAAGGAAGAAGTGTCCTGTTATATTTGAAGTTACATTGCAAGGTCATAAATTACAAAGGCAGCAAAGACAGGGCTTTACATAAAGGGAGAAGTATTCTGTTATCAGGCCTGCCGGACATTTCTGCTTGGTCTTGGCAGGCATCCTGGGCAGGCTTTTATTTAAAATTTTAATTTCCCCCTTCAGCACCAAGAACTTGAATATCAGCACAAAATAAAACTCAGCATCATCTGAGGAACAGTCCTTGCTGAGTGTGGGGTCTAAAGATCTTCAGGTGGAATTCACTGTGGAATCTGGGCAGGGTCAGGATGCCGAGCACATCCACCTATAGAACACAAGAAACCCTCACTATGAATTAGAAATGAGATTAAGACCTGCCAGTCCTGAGGAGTCAGCATAAAAAGCAAAGCCAGTTAGAAGGGATCAAGTCACTCTTCACCGAGATAGAACAGGTTCACAAGAACAGCTCATGTAGCCACATGGCTGAGTGCATTTACTCTTCTCATTACTTCATGTACTTTAGGTCCCCTGTGAGGGCAAATGCTACATTTAACACTGCATGTACAACCTCTTCAGAGGAAGGGTTCTTCAACTTTTTCCATCCTCTTCAATTACTTGGAACAAATGCCCTGTTTCTCCCCAGGTTCCCACTTTTCAGTGGAACGAGGGTACAAACGCAGTGATAGCAATTAATGTCAATGTGAAAGCAAAATTTGGGAGATTATACTTTAGTGATTCTCTGATTAAACAACAGCTAAAAGAAAATTACAGGGTAAAAAAGGATAACCACAATAAATAATGATATATAATTCAACTACAAATTTTATCATTAAAATGCAAAAATAATACTACTTGGAAAGTCAGAACCAATTCAAAGTAATACTATTCCTGACAAACAAGTGCTTCCAAAACATTTCATAAATTCCAATCATCTATGTGTGCCAAAGCCTAGTAGACACTTTGCAACATGCATTAGAATTGTGGGCATCCCAATATCATGCTAAAATATTATTTCAATGAATTTATAGGTTATTATCAAGCAACATTTTATATTAAGTGAACAATGGTAGACTCCACGTTATTTGCCCTTAAGAGCAAAAGTGATCAGTTGCTGATTAGTTCTAAGCTCACATGAAATTCCCTAGCAAACTCTTTCCCTTCAATGATAGAATATTTAGAAATTTGCACAAAATAAAAAAATAAAATGTTGTTCTGAAGGATTAAAAACAGAAAATTGTCCAGCCCCACTTCTCCCTCCTTGGCCTACCACGTCCTCGGGCTGTGCACCCCACCACCATGCGCAGAGGGAGGGAGGAGGTGACACCCAGGTGCCCCCCGAGTCACCCATGGGAGGCCTACAGCTCCGGAGGAGGAGGAGGACGAGAAGGAGGGAGGAGAGGGGGGTGGTGAGAGGGGGAGAGGGAACATCTCTTGAACTCAGTTGCCCGACCCTGATCTAGACTGTTGCTTTTTAGAGCACCAGGAACTCTACTGAGCTTTCTAGATCAAGTGCTGCCCAGAACTTTCTGCTTTGATAAAAAGGTTCCTTGTCTACTCTGTCCATTATAGCATCCATTAGCCACAGTACTGAAGTAGAGCTTTAGGTAGTCACATCAAACTGGGTGGCAGGCAGATCCAACGGATATCATGACCTTTGGAAAACCAGTTACCAAGACCTTTGGAAAACCAGAGATCATCTTTCTTATTGGAAAAGGCAATCTCCAGGGAAGCCCAGATGTGGAAGGCGAATGTGCTGAAAATGCCTACAAATCAGAGTGTTTCTCCATCCCAGAGAGATGAAGTAACTCAGTGACTGGCCAAACTCAAGTACCAATTCAACCTTACTTAGAAACATTTGCTCTGCCTAGCAGTCTTTTGGACGGGTTTTTAGCTACTGTAAAGGCCTACCCAAAATACACCTGGAGTTGTATTGCAATTAGCTGCTTTTACCTAGCTGCCAAAACCATTGAAGAAGATGAGAAAATTCCAATACTGAAGGTATTGGCAGGAGACAGTTTCTGTGAATGTTCCTCTTCTGAAATTTTGAGAGGGGAGAGAATTATTCTGGATTAGTTGAACTGGGATCTTCACACAGCCACACCATCAGATTTTCTTCACATTTTCTACACCATTGCCACGTCAGTTAGGCTTCAGATACTTTTCAGTTTTCCCACACTGAGCCTGTCTCACCAAACAACTACTACACTGTGTCACCCACAAGCAACTTCTGCAGTTCAAGGATCCACACTTGCCCTGGCCATGGTTAGCCTGGAAATGGAGAAACTCATTCCTGATTGGCTTCCTCCTACAATTGAACTGCTTGAGAAAGCACAGATGGAGAGCTACCCACTGGTCCACTGTTGAGAGATGGTGGCACATCACCTTTCTATTGTGCAGTCTTCCCTGCCTCTAAATTCTGCTTAAGTCCACCATTCCCAAGCACACCCTGGTGACCTGTGAGAAAGGAGCATTCAGATTATAACCCTGCTCTGTCTCAGGCTCATATTTCTCTAGGACAACAGCAAGCCAGAAGTGCCAGTCAGAGGTACAACAGTCTTCTACCATCACCTCCCACTGCCAGTGGGAGCAATCACACCTCTACTAAATGCAAAGTGGAGGAAATAGAAGTGGATGACTTCTGTGATGGAATCAAGCAGCTCTATAATGAAGATAATGCTGCAGAAAATGTGGGTTCTGTGTGTGGCACTGATTTATCAAGATTAGAGGTACGGGCTTCCCCTTGTCCACTGTATCAGTCAGTGTTTACTAGAGAAATAGATATAACACAAGATATACATATGTACAAGAAATTACAAGTTTTACAATGGTCAACCACAGAGTTGGATGAGGAAGTGTGCAGAGGGTGTCTGCATGCTGGAGATTGAAGAGCCCAGCCCCAGGCCTGGAGCTCACTGCAGTGTCTGTGCAAGTTCATATCAGGAGGCTGATGGGTCTACAACAGAATGCTGAAGAATCTACAACGCAGGCCCAAGAGCCTACACCACAAGGCTGAAGAGTCCCAGGTGGAAGCTGAACAGTCTGTACCAGAAGCCAGGAGATGGCCAGGCTAAAGGAGAAGACTGGAGCTTCTCAGAAGAACCAGAAATCAGTCCTTTCTCAATTCCCTTTTATTGTATGCAGCCTTCCAGCCCTGAGAAGGGTGTGATCCTACACACCCACACCATCTCCCTACCTTCCTCTTGCACAGGCTTAGGAGGAATATAAAGTAAGGACCCTGACTCCCTGCTGAGTCACATAGTTAACCTTCTAAACTTCTCAAATTGACACAGTGAACAACATCCCAGAGCCATAAGGGTATGTCCCTTTCACTCAAGGATGTAGAACTGCTGAGTCACTAAGCCAAGCTTCTAGGACTCCTCAAGTTGACACAATGTATCTACCATAACGTCCACCTTTGCAGCCTGTTTCTATCATGTAGTATCATATGTTACCTTCCAGTGTAAACTAAGGCTGACTACTTTGGGAACAACCTGTAAAATTAGGAAAGGCTATGGAAGGATATATACCTTATGAAGTTGGTTTGAAGTAAGCCAGAAAAAAAACAAAAACAAAAACAAAAAAAAACCCTCATTTACTTGTGCAGTTAATTATAATTTAGCATTGTTTAAAGGCCAAAAGTATTTACCAAAACATTTTTTTTCCCGGTACCAGGAATTGAACTCATGACCTTGCACTTGCCAGGTAGGCACTGTGCCACTGAGCTAAATCCCCAGCCCCTACCAAAACATTTTTTAAAAGTAAATTTCTTAGTAGTATGTCAGTTATGCTTTTTTCTGCGCTAAAATGTAGCTTGTCCCATGTCAAAAAATTGCGTTTGGGAAAAATTCATAGCTGTCAACCCTCTTCCCCAGCATCCTGATTTATTTTCCTTTAGCTTTTGCTTGATTTTCCATTGAATACTTAATATATATTATGCACATTGATCTATGTTCTCTGCCTTGTACTGAACAGATACACCCCACTCTTTGTAGCAAAATTAGTGTGACAGCCATGTTTAATCCATGATTTAGATTGCAGTTAATCGGGAAAGTGTACTTCGGAATTGTCCAAATAAATGAGAGGCGGTAGTAGAAAAAATTCTCACATTACCACTTGATTGTCTCTTTTTAGTTTTTAGAGTTTAAAAGCAAAATTAATACATTATCTTAAACTTTAAAATGGCATGTAACTAGAACACTTAAATTTGTTGAAAGCATTTTTGACATTTGTATAAAAGAACTTGTGACAAAGTTAATATATCTAGTTGTTCACCAAAGAAACATAATTAGATTTTTGTTATGGCTTTCACTCATTTATAATCAGTAGGAGACTGTCTAGATGTTGGGGCAGCTCTATGATCTGAGTCTGTAACATGTAGGTCAGTACCCTCAATTATGTTAGGGTGGTAGGGTTTTCTGATAAAAATTATTCCGTCTCACAACCTACCTGTATTTCTCTTAGTGACTATTGGATCCTGAGCTCCCTTTGCAGTCTGAGGAAGGTATTGCTGTCAGAACCATGTACCAATGATAAAAGCCTCGGATAGCAATAAAAAGTTGTCCTAAAAAAAAAAGGAAATAGTGTGGAAAATAGCAAGTTCTGTCTTTTCTATCAAACAAGGGTGACTCCATCTTGTTCTCTAGCCCACCCTAGATATCCCTTCCTGAACATAGTAAGTTACAGAAAATGCCTGCTCAGTTCCAATCTTGGGAACACAGCTTACAAACCAAAGGTAGTTTGCCAAGTGCCAAGGATTTTCTGTTCTCCACATCTCCCTCCACTCTGCTCTCCTTCCCCTCAACAGTCCCTCAGATTCCCCTTGCGGCATCTGAGTTAGCCAATCAGGATAGATTGTGAAAGTCAGCCAATTGGAAAGAGTTCAGCTGCTCTTTCTGCTTTAAGGATAAAAGGGGCAACCTTTCTTTGTCCTGCAGGCCTGCTACTTCATGCTTGCACCCTTTTGTAGAAATACAGTGCCTTGTTGAGATTTCTTGACGTCTAAGTGCTTTATTATCCATACCAACAATTTGAGTCTGGGGGCTTGCTGCCAACAATAGGGAGACAGATCTTTTTCAGATAGGAAGAAGAGGTAGAGATGAAGAGGGAAGAGGAGGGGAAGGAGACAAAAAAGAACTAAGGTGTGTTAGGTACCAACTCCCCACAATGAATGTACTCTTTTCATACTGCAGATATATACTAATAAAAATTTTTTAAAAATAAAAGACAAATGAATATGAGTCAAGGAAATGGAGCCTGATAATATAGGTGCTCTCTTAGGGAAGTTGATCAAGGAAAGAAATTGAATGAAATGGAAGATAAAGGGAAGAGTGGCATAAAACGAGCTCTGGATGCTCTTAAGATGGAACAATCTTTTTTTTTTTTAATTTTTATTTTAAAGAGTAAAAGAAGGATAACATAATAATAGGGGGGACTTAGCAAATTACAGACAAAATGGTAGGAAATTATCAATGGTTATTGTTTTACATATTGTTATCTACAAAATAGTTTCTCAGGAAAACAAATAGACAAATAATAGTGAGTTAGAGACAAAAGAGGTAGGAGATTATCAAGAGTTGTTGTACTATACTTTGGTATCTTCAAAGTGGCTTCTAAAGAAAATAAATAGAGCTATACATGAGTGACCTATTGAAAAATCATTAACTATTCTCAATGGTTGTTGTAGGAAACACATAATAATAAACATACATTATGAAATAGGATAGGAACATTACAAACTTAACACAGTTATGGATAGATTAGTAGGAAAATATCAATGGCTGCTGTAATAAATGGTGGTATCTTCAAAGTGGTTTCTCAGGAAGACAGAGATATGCAAGAAGGATCTAATAAGTAGTTACAGCCTAAGGGTTGTCAAAAATAGCATATTACCTCCTCACCAGTGACTCCTTTCCCTGAGGTATGATGGCTGGAAGGAAGGCCAGGATTGAAAAGAAGGACCGAGAGACTTGCACCTGTGTCTAGCAACAGGCTATTAGAACAATCTTATTTAAAAGCATTATACTTTGGGATCCAGCAGAGCCCTCATTAGCACAGCACTGAGGAGAGGCTAGGCCCTGAGGCACCTTGCCATGTCTGATGAACCAGTGCTTAGGGCCTGTCCTTTCTCAAAAGTCACAGTGTTTGATTCCACACTGGCACCTACAGCACACCACACAGGTGAGCTGGGAGTCTCAGATGGATGTCCTAGTGCCCGCCCTCACGCATGCCCCATGACCCATCCAAGAGAAAGATGTCCTAGTCTTTCCTGAGATTTCTCCGTTTATAAGTGTCTGTATCTACTTGCAAAAGTGGAAAGAAGAGTAGTAAAAAGAGACTCATTCTCTGCTGTAGTTTGCCCAAGAGTGCCTTACCTTTCTGCTACTCTCCTTTTTCCCATGTTTGGGAAGGTTGGGTTAGGCTGGAGATAAGGGGTTATAGGATCAAGTACACTTACCCACACTCAAAGGTAAGGATGACATCTGTTGCCCAGGTAGAGGAATTTGGGCTCATTTATGCATGGCACGTGCTTATCAGAAAAAAGAGACACTTCTCCGTCATCTGATGTGTATTGTCATTCTCAGCCAACATAGCCCTGGGATTCGGGGCCAGACTTGCGTCACAGAGCTCTGATCTCACCACAAAGGGTTCCTGAGTGTGGAGGAGGGGTGACAGAGAAGCCCTCAACCACAGTCCCCAGCAGCCAGCTCAGCCGATCTCCACATCCCACCTTCCAGCTCACTTGGCCCACCTGTCAGAGTCCCCTCCCACCCTAGAACCCAAATATCATTGCTTCCTTGGGGATCCCTGCCTGAGCTCCATCAGGTTCCTCATTCTGCAAATATGGTGTTGTCTCTGGCATTTTGGTATTTCACAGGGATTATCACATTCCAGGTCTCCTCTTCCTGCAACTCCAATTTATCACAGAACATGCTCTTAGCATGGAGTCAACTCAGGCACAGCTGAAACTTCTTGTGTACTTATTTACTATTATTAGTTTTAAATTAAAAATCTGTATCATTTTTGTAATTTTGCTCTCTTCCTTTAGAGGGTCCAAAAGAAAAGAAAAACTAAGTTAATACATGTTGTGGTTGATACACTGTGTCAACTTGGGGAGTCTAGAGGTTTGGCTAAGTGACTCAGCAGGAAGCCAGGGTGTTTACTTTGTATACATCCTGAGCCTGTGGAAGAGGAGGGCATGGAGATTATGTGAGAGCTACATGCCCCTTAGGTGGGGGTAGCCTGTTTACAATGTAAGGGAGAAAAAGAAACTGCTTGCAGCCATTCCTCCCTTTTGCTCTGGCTGCTTTGCTGTTAGGCTACCATTCCCCCTTTGCTCTTGTTGCTTTGCTGTCTTCTGCCTCGGAGCCAGCCAAGTATGGACTGAAACCTCCACAAACTATAAGCTAAATAAACCTTTCCTTCCTTAATTTTGGGCGTTGGGTATTTTGTCTCAGCAACAAGAGAAAAGTAACCAAGACAATACATTATTAAAATTTCTTTTGGGCGGACCTCTATTCCAACCTGAGCACCTCTTGTGGTTGATACATTGTGTAAACTTGAGGAGTCTAGAGGCTTGGCTAAGTGACAGCAGTTCTACATCCTGGGGTGAAAAGGGTATGCCCTTGCTGCTCTGGGATGTTGTTTATTGCGTCAACTTGAAAAGTTTAGAAGGTGAACTAAGTGAGCAGTGGTCAAGGTCTTTACTTTGTATTCATCCTGAGCCTGTGCAAGAGGAGGGCATGGAGAATGTATGAGTGCTACACGCCCCCTGGGTAGGGGTAGCCTGGTTACAACATAAGGAAGGAAAAGAGGTTTGTTCCCTCCTTTTTGCTCTTGCTACTTTTGCTGTCTTCCGCCACCTTGAAGTGTTGCCCTTGTACCATGCCACCCTGCCTTGGAGTCAGTTGCTTATGGACTGAAACCTCCACAAACTGTGAGCTAAATAAACCTTTCCTGCCTTAATTCTGGGTGTCAAGTATTTTGTCTCAGCAACCACAGAAAAGTAACTGAGACAGCATCTCACTACAAAACTAAATACTGGTGAACTGTTCTCCTTGTGAATTCTGAATTACTGTAAAACGTACAAGAGGACTGACACATGGTAGATCACATGGTAGATTTCAAATAATGAAAATACCTAAAAATTATTGCAACAAATGGAACTTACCAAAATAAAGTGGACTTTGAAAAACAAGGCTGCCAGATTGTCACTAACATTGCAACATTTATGTTACAAATTACAGGTATATTGCTTATTACAGTTCTAGCCATGCAGAAACTGAAGCCTCTTATTTTTTTTATTTTAAAGAATTTTTTAAAAACAATAAGAACTATGCAGAATTTCCAAATAAGATGATAGGAAATTAACAATGGTTGTTATATTGCATATTGTTATCTTCAAAGTAGTTGTTCAGATTACCAGATACAGGCATGCAAAATTGAACAAAAAATTAAGCATTAACTGTTCCTTTCAATAAACCAATAGAAATTAGTAGTACAATTATCTTAGCTATCTTGTGTGTATGTATATATACTTCTTTCCTTCTTTCTTTTCTCCTTTCCCTCAGCCCAGTTGTTCTTTCCTTCTGAGCAGTTTCTTTCCCTTTCACAATATCTATTCTACCTTTCAGATTTTATTTACTCCTTCAGTTTCTTATACTAGGGAGGCAATACAATGTTTACATATGCAGGTCTAATTGATTTCATTTATGAGTATGGTCTCTAGTTGCATCTATTTACCTATAAAAGCCTCGAGTTTATCTTTCTTTATAGCTGAAGTGTCTTTTTTTCAAAGGGAGAGAAAGAATTAGCTGTTTTAGTAATTGTATATTTTTGTACACTTGTAAGCAACTCTTAAATATTGCAGAAAATAATAAACACATATGGAGGCTACATGCAGTGCCCTATTTACAGTACATCTGAAGATAACCTTTAAAACAATCAAGCTTGAATGTACATAATTGTACTGCATTGACTGTATTACATCCGAAGGGAACAAAAGCCTCTTCCTTGCCCCCAAACAAGACCTATGTAATGGCCAGTGTGATTAAAAAGAAATCAAATACTTGGTTTGCTTCATTTATGTTGAAGGGCTCACATGAAAGGAACATTAGTCATTAAAATGCATTATTAAGTTACCAGGTCTGCACATTCCTGGCTAGAATACAAGATATATCGGCCGACAGCCATCAGCAGAAGAACTCTGCTGCTGACGAAATTCAGGCACATCCATAAAGCGAGAAGGAATCTGGACCTGATAACCAAAGTACAGCTGAATCACAGGCCGCTGGGAAGCAAAGTTCAATCTCTAGAACTCCTAAAACCAAAAAGATGAAGAGCAGGACTACAACAGGCTCACTAGCAGAGATAAGTGAACCATCTACTGAGGGAGAGGTCTCTGAAGCAGAGTCAAATCGCTCTTCAGTGTTTAAGATCCAGGAGCCTATTCTAAGAATAACTAGGAGAAGGCCGATCATAAAATGCATTTATTATTTTCTTTTCCCCAAACAAGGTGGGGTTACATTTGACTTCTTTACCCCATTTAGAAAAATAATAGGACTAGCTATAATTTAGATACCACTAATATTCCTTTTCTTCCTGGAGATGTGAGACTGTTTTCTCGTGGCTAACTTATTAAAACATGGAATATACACCTTAGATAACAGAAGAAAGTTTACCTGAATACTGTAGTTAAGCATAAATTTCTTTATATTCTTTCTCTAAAAATGTTCTTCAGGCCCGGCATGGTTGTGCATACTTCTAATCCCAACACTGGAAAGGCTGAGGCAGGAGGATCACCGTGAGATTGAGGCCAGCCTAGGCTACATAGTAAGACCCTGTCTCAAAAAATAAAATAAAATAAAATGCTTTTCAGAAATCCCAAATTAATAATTTCTGATTTTTTCACAGATGACTACTGTCCAAGTTTAGTGAAACTGGATGGTTAACTGTGGGTCCAGATAGTCATCTGACTGGTTTGTGTAGAAGCAGAACTCTTCTAGGAATATATACAGACCCCCCCTTTCCTGCTCTCAGAATGTCTATCCCCTTTTGGCTCTGAGGAGCTACAGCTGCTAGGAAGTCTAACTTACTTTTTAACATGAGAAAGGCCTTAGAAATATCAGTTAAGCTTTGAGAGAGTTCTTGGGGCAGGGATTTCATAAGAATCGATGGCAGTAGTGATGCCCAGCTCCACTAGCAAGGGGATGAGCACAGGGGCCCGAGGGCGTGTCAGGCTGGTGTTATAGGGACAGGAAGTACTTGGTCCCCAGAGACAATATCCTTCTTTGGGCTCAGGTAAACCAGGGTACGGATCTCGGTCCAGTTAGCAGGCAGGCAGATGTAGGCAGAAGTGCCACAGGGTACCCGGGGTACTCAGGCAAAAATGGCTGTGCATCTGCAGAAGAAGGTTAAAGTCTTTGCCTTTTCCTTGCCAGACCCCTTTACAGTCCATGTGGCCTCGGTCAGGGGGAGTGCCTCTCCCTGGTGTCTAACCTGGGTGGTGCCCTAGCTCTTATTTTCCCAGTGAAGGAGGAACCTTTTTGTATCTAGTAGGAGCCATTTTGAGATTGGTTAAGATTGGGTAACAGCAACACTCTTGTGAGGATGGAGTCCCAGTCACAGAGGGTGACAACTATGGCTGTTTGTGGTTCTCTATAATATTTTTTTTTTTTTTGGCTTTTCTCTGGTACCAGGAACTGAACTCACGACCTTGCGCATGCCAGGCAGGCGCTTTTGCCGCTGAGCTAAATCCCCAGCCCCTCTCTATAGTATATTGATGCTAGGCTATGGCATCATTCTTGACCATTTGTATCCCACATTTCAAACTTTACTGTTATATCATCAAGACACACAGTCTGGCTTTGAAAAGCAGCCCAAGTGGTACTCTTTTGAAATTCATGAAACTGGCCTTTCACAAAACAAAGCACTAGGCTTGATTTGCCAACAGCAGACTCTCCCATAAGTACTAGTTTGAACTGGCATATTTTATTTCCAGTATTTGGCCTGTTAGGTCTTATTGCTCTTCAATTAGCCATGTCCAAATTTGAAAGAAGTCCCTAATTTCAGGCTCTTAAATGAACTTCCAGGATGCAAGGTGTCAATTTTTCCTCTTTCTGGAAGTAAAAAAATCTGAGCCCACACCACTCGGAGCCCCAGGCTGCAGCTTCCTGGCAGCAAGACCCAGGCAAAGAATGAGCCTGCAGCTGCAGAGGTATCTCCTCCTCATGCCACTCCCCTCAACTCCATTATTAAAATTTCACCAAACTAAATAAGTATAAAAACTGAAACAGACCTTGAAAGGATATTCTTCCTTCCAAAATCAATGACAAACTACAGGAGAACTTTGGTAACTTCTATATGTGAGCACATACCCATACACAAATATTTTACCACACACATACCCATACCCACACTTTGAGAAATCATCCTAGTATTTTCAAATTTAAGAATGAAGCTTTTCTTGCCATTTTAAAGACTTTTTTTAGTACTGCTGGCTCGGTAGTAATGCTGGCAGCATATACTCTCAGGCTTTACTTACCTGGGAAAATGATCACTTTTTTTCAGTATAAAAGGACAGATTTTCTGAACCTGCAGTCTTCATTTGGAATTATGTTCTTTAACCCTTTCAGTTACACCACCCCACTGCCTCCCTCCCATCACTTCTGGCTGGATGTCAGCTGTTGATCTCATTGTAGTCCTCTTGTACATGAAGAGAAGTTTTTCTCTATTGCTTTTAAGATGAGCTCTGTGACTTGGCTCAGTTTGTGATGGACCAAGGAATGGATATGTCTACTATCAAGAGAGAAAATCTATAGATTGGTGTTTTATATCAAAAGTATAAGTATTTTCAGCCATTATTTCTGCAAGTATTTTCTTCCTTCTTTTGTCTCATTTCTTTTTGAGACTCATTCCACATACATTGGCCCACTTGATGCTGAAGATATCTATGTGTTCCTATACCATTTACTCAAAAAGTCTTTGCTCCCTTTTCTGGTTTTGATTTTGTTCCTTTATTATACATCAGTTGGACATGTTATGTGGATCTACTTCTGTGCATGTGTTGGTCTAAACTTTCCCTAGGATCTCACTGTCTTATTTACTATTGTTGGATAGACTACTGGAGGATAGTACTGTCTTTTCCAAAGACTACCTGTGTCTGAACTGTGCATCCAGGCTGCACTGCCAGAGTTTATGTACCACCAGAGACATAATCCAGGCATTAAATCAAGCTAGCAGAACACTTGATAAGGTCTCAAACAGCTTATCCTGTGGGTGAGTCAGTTGTTATTTGGTACAGTGAGTAGAGATAACGGCCCTCCTAACTTACTGCCTTTTGATCCTTTTGAACTATGGACCCATAGTCATAGTTAAAGGCTAAACAAAACATGTGAGGATGCTACAGTTAGCTTCCCGGTCTGGCATGCCACGTTGTAGTCAGTTTCAGGAATCACTCCTGGCCCTGGTCCCATTGCTCCGCTGCATCAACCCCCAGCTGCCACTGCCACAGGTCTAACAGGAATGATGCCACTGGCATTTTGTCTTGCTAGATAGTGAACATTTGTCTTGAGAAGTCCCTAATAATGATGCCACTGGTATTATCTTGCTAGATAGTGAATATTTACCTTGAGAAGTCCCTAACAAACATTATTTTTTCCACCAACGACTGTAGATTTGCTATTTTGTGTTTCCAGTGGAACCTCTGCTATTACCAAGACACAATGTGTGTACCTACCTGATATGATACACCTCAGATCACGCATGAAAACCCAAAATAATGCCTCATCTAATTCTATCCTTTCTGCAGGACAGATGATAAGTCACTGGGTTAGTTCCTGCAGTTCCTGGTGGAAAATATTGGTTGTTATTCTCATTTGCATACTTGTTCTTGGCCTCTTTCTGTATATATGTGTCTACTCTGCTGTGGAATCTGTTTACCAGCTGGATAAATAGCTCAGAGAATAAGCCAACGTTCTACATAATCCTAAAGCCCTTCACAGGCTCAGGTCACATCACAGAAGAGGGAGATGCATGAGAGTTCAAGAGCCAGTTCTGAGGGATGGAACGTATGGACTCAGCTTGATAAGGATGGAGCCATTTTGAGTCATAACTCCCATGACTAT
This sequence comes from Chinchilla lanigera, assembly GCF_000276665.1. NCBI lineage: Eukaryota > Metazoa > Chordata > Mammalia > Rodentia > Chinchillidae > Chinchilla > Chinchilla lanigera. The sequence goes on from NW_004955408.1 coordinate 28,549,507, forward strand.
CCCAAATTAACCCTACTTGGTTTCTCCTGCATTGTTGACCAGCAAACTATAAATACAAAACTCTTAGAGTAGTACTGCCACTTTATACCAGAGCCTCACACCCAGAATGTGCCTCACTCCTTGATATTAAGATAAATCAGCTACACTCCCACAAGGATGAAGTCCCTTTTGTGCTAACCCATGTATGCACCTGCCCTTCTGAACCAAGTCATGGGGACTGAACTGCTCTTCTTGCCACCCAAGACTATCCCGCTGTCAGAATGCCCCACAATAAATTTCCCTCTATACAGTCCAGGAAAAAAAGGGCACTATAATGACTCAGTGGAAAGAAGCAGTTAGATATATACGTAATGGAAAGATTAAGTGAACTGTAAGGCTTGAGGACGAGAGAGAACTAAACCCAGAACACAGCTGTAGAAATGCCTTGAGACAAAAAAAATAGCACTTTTTATGCAGCAGGGTAGCAGGAGAAGAGAATGGATGTGTTTATGTGTTCACTTATTTGAAGAACATGATGGCATTCCTGTCTGATGGCTTCAGTTTCCTTTCTTAAGAAATAGCAAGGTCTTTTTCATGTAACATGAACTTGCCTCTTCTATATTCTAGTTCTATTGTGACAATCTCTAGGAAGGCAAAGGATGACTCAGAATCTACTTCTCAGTGGAAAAAGTTACTTGGTAGATAAAAATATATGACCCTCAATGTCAAAATATTTTTCCCAACACTGACAAACAAAGGATCATATTATGTGTGTTACAATGTTAATGTAACCAACAGTAGAACTCAAGGTGAAAAGCACCAAAAAGAACAAATAGTGATGTTTCATATCAATAAAATAACAATATAGAAGTAGTGAATTTTTGTATAACAGAGTTCCAATAAAAAATACCAGATTTATAAAATGATGAAATTAAACTATATATGAGCAATTTTCTTCCTCAGTGTCTTGTGAAATGAGCAACAAATTGTAATCACACACCCCACACACACACATCAGTGAAATAGGCTGGTGGCCAAGAAATGAATCAGAAGAGTCTGGAGCAAAGAGAGAGGTTCACCTTAGCTCAGAAACTACTCCCCACCTCACTGCTTCAAAGGTGAATTCATAGGTGGCTTCATAGGTTAATTAACAGAATCCTGGAAATTCTCAGCAATATCATCGAACCTTGAGTTATCCAAACTAAATGGGGATTTTTTAAAAACTCTCTTCTGACTATGAAGTGGTACATACAACTCCTAGAGAAGAATGGGGAAGGTAAAAGAAAGAGAGAGAGACAGAGACAGAGACAGAGAGGAGGGAGGGAGAAAGGAAGAAAGAAAGAGAGAGAAAGAGAAAGAAAAAAGAGAAAAGTTGTCGAACAAAACAAAAAATTTCAGAACTACACACTAAAATAGGAAAATGTTGCAGAGGATGAAAACCAAATATTTTGAAAAACAATATTTTGAAAAGCTTATTTCAAAGTCACTAACCAAAGGCTAACATGAACACATCTGTAGTGAAAAAACCATAGGTTTATTTGCCTTGCTATAGCAAAGGAGAAAGTACTCCAGAGGAGCTCACAGGCTCCAGCAAGATCAAGTTGAAAGTAGTTTCTCATAGGGTTTAGCCTTGTGCTGGATTATCCTAAGAGAGTTAAATAAATGGGATCCAGTGCAGTGGTACATGCCGATAATCCCATGTACTCAGGAGGCTGAAGCAAGAAAGTTTGAGGCTGTGGTAAACTGCAACCAGACAGGCTTTTGTGTAAAGTAATGAGGCTAGTTTTATGCATTTCATCCATGTGGGGACAGGCTGAGATCATGGAATACGTTAGCCCCCAGCCAGAGGAGAGGCGATGACAAAAGTTTTGAGAAGAATTTCCACTAACAGAAGAAGGGTAAGCACATATGTCTATCATTAGTAAGGATAGTAATTACATCACTATTAAAAAGTCGTTAGATCTGTAGTGATTGATCTGGTAGCTGCCCTGACAGACTAACTGAATGTCACTGGGAAATACATAGAGAATTTATGACTTCACTTCTCTAAAAGTAAATGAGAAATTTACAATCTTTTATATATATTTTGTATATTTACTTATATGTGTGTGAACATGGGTCTGTATATTTTTGTTGATATTTGCATGATTATGAAGTAAGATGTGTGGGCTTTACACAGCCAGGCAAATGACATCCTTCACATGGTGGTGGTCAAGGGAGAAGGTATAAGGCAAAGTGTAGAGGGAGATGAAAATAAAAAAGAGATTACCAAATTAAAACTATTTATAGTACATGATAAATGAAATGTATAAATCAAATCTCTAACCGAGGGGCTGGGGATTTAGCTCAGCAGCAAAAGCGCCTGCCTGTCATGCGCAAGGTCGTGAGTTCGGTTCCCGGTACCGGAGAAAAACCAAAAAAA
>NW_004955408.1:28552007-28555231 GCF_000276665.1 Chinchilla lanigera
AAATCTCTAACCGAATTACTGCTACAAACAAAACTAAACATGTACATAGTACATAGTGATAACAAAGATAAATGACAATTTAATTTGAATAGGTTTTGTTTGAGGCTTCTGTTTTCACAAGACAGTAAATTGTAAAAGAAAAATAAATTAATATTTTATATATTTTTCATTAATAAATATATGCATAATTATTGAAAACAAATAAAATTTGCCTAGTCATTTTGTTAGTAATATGAATGCAGAAAATGTTTGTGTAGACCATTATTTTTTTAAATGATGTTATTAACTTCAATTTTCTGTTAACTCAATGCAGCTCTCAGCCTTGGTCAAAACTACCCTAACAAAAGGGGAAACAAAGAAAGGAAAAAAGAAAAAAAATATATGTTTATACAAGATAGTTACTGTTACACAGCTAGTTTCCCTTAGTTCATTAAAAAGTTTTGTGCTAATATTGTATAGACAAGATATCATGCCTATATCTTCTACTCTGAATTACTACTAGGAAGACAACAATACATAGTATATCAACTATTGTAGCTGTCCTAATAGCCTGTTTTGAAACTCGGTTTCATTTTTATGTTCACCATTTTTTAAAAGGGAGGAACAGCTGGGATGGGGGAAAGGAGAAAAGAAGGAGGGGAAATACACACACACACACACACACACACACACACACACACACATGATAGCTGGGATAATCGTACTACTGATTTCTATTGGTTTGTTGAAAAGAACAGTTAATGCTTAATTGTTTTATCAATCTTGCATGCCTATGTCTGGTGGTCTGAGCGACTACTTTGAAGATAACAATATGTAATATAACAACTATTGTTAATTCCTATCACCTTGTTTTGAAATTTTGTATCATTTTTATTATTGTTTTTTTGTTTTGTTTTTGACTTTGTGGAGTTTTTTTGTTTTGTTTTTTTGTTTTCTTTTGTTTTTCTCTTTAAAAGAAATTAAAAAAAAAAAAACTGCCCTAAGCAATCCTGGAATGCCTAGTTTAACACAGTGTCACCCCCAGTAAACCTTGTAAAACAAAGGTTGGCATTGTGGCCATTAATACAGCTTGGCTTGAACTGGTATCCTAATTATCACTCAAAACAGAATTGTAAAAACGACTTCACCCTATTTTCTATTACACTTACTGCTAATCACCAAATTGTAAGGAATAAAGACAGAATTTATTCAATTCATTCTCACCAACACTGTTTCCTACATTCTTCTCGTTTAATGGATGGTTTTGTGAACAGTTTCTTTCGTGCTCTGCCTGTTCAGGAGTCTACACTTCTCAGAAGTCAACTGACTCAATTCTCCCACTCCTTCCATTCAATTTAAATTAATAAACTACCAAACTGCCCAACATTCCCTCAAGCATTATGCACCCACTCAGACAAGGGTAAACAGAAATGTAAAGCCGACACTGAAATGGCATGGCCAGGGGCTGGGGATTTAGCTCAGTGGCACAGTGCCTGCCTGACAAGTGTGACACCGTGAGTTTGATTCCCAGTACGGGGGGGGGGGGGGGGAATGATTCAGAATGTTTCTATGATTATTTAATACTATTACTTTACAAAATTAATATTCCTCCTTTTTTAACCCTGAAATTTGCAGACTCCCAGGAGGTTGAGTTACTCAAAGAGATTTAGGATTTTAAGAAGCTTACTGATGAAAACACTTTGGATAATAACATGATCAATCTGCCTGCAAGTTCAACTCTTAATTTAGAGATGATGGGCTTTGCAATTAAGAGCAACCATTTAGTTTCCCTTTCTTTTTCCCTCTGCTCCCAAGTGGACCATTCCTCTACCACAAAAATGCTATTTTTGAACATTGGAATGAATAATTTACCTTTATTTAAATCAGCAATTCCCCTTCCAGAAATCGAACTTGAAAGAACATTTGACCCAGAATACAAAGATGTATGTACCAGAATCTTAAAACCTCATGATAATATTGCAAACATTCCAAGTGTTCCTCACTTGGTGCTTGGTTGAATAAATTATCCAAGGAATAATTTACTTAATAAATGTTAGCCGTTCATGTACGCTCCACTGATAGTTACTGAAAAAGATGGAGAGCCTAGGGAAAAATAAACAATCAATGTAAATAGTTTAAAGAAAAAAACTACAAAGGGCCTAACATTTTAACAGTATCTCTACTTCATTCATAATAAACAAATATCAGAATATGATGCCATTCAAGTTATTTGATTGTCACAACAAAAAAAGCTTGATAACCAACAGTTAGGATTGGGAAATAAATACCCTCAAACACTTTTGTTAAAATATTATTCGTTGCAAACTTTCTGGATAACAATTTGGTAATTTCTATCAAAATGTAAAATATTCATAGTCTTTAACACAGTCCCCAGTGTACAAGAACTTCCCTGTTGATGTTTTGGTAAGTACAAAGATGTAGTATAACATTATGGATAATAGTAACCAGGCTATACAAGTAAAGAAAACCAAATTTCTTTCAGTAGTCTACTACGGAGTTATATCCCCAGACAATTTATGTTACATTTTTATTTTGATACAAAGACTAACTTGCCCAGGCTGTTCTCAAACTTGCAGTCTTTCTGCCTCAGCCTCCAGAGTAGCTGAAATTGTAAGTGTCTGCCACTGTGCAACCCAAAATATTTATCATAGGGATTTGGTTAAATAAATAGTGGCACACTGTAACCAATAACTTTTTATATAACCATTAAAAATAGAAGGATGATCCAATTTAAACATTATACAATGTATATATGTACCAAAACATTACACAGTACCTCATCATATGTATAATTTTTATATATTTACCAATTAAAACAAATTAAATCAAATTAAAAACATGGGGCGGGGGACATAGCTCAGTGGCATAAGCGCCTGCCTGGCAAGTGCAAGGTCCTGAGTTCGATTCCCAGTACAAAAAAAAAAAACACACATGCACACACACAAAGGGTATATTTACACACTGGTTAGGGAATGATCCCCAAAGTATAGTAAGTAATAAATAAACAAATAAATAATTGGCTACTATGTGATCTTTTTGTGTTAAAATCAAATAGAGACAGAAAGATTAAAATATGTAGCAATTCTGTACATTTTGAAGAATTTACAAAAATAAAAACTAATAAGAAAATATATAGCCTTGGGCTGGGGATTTAGCTCAGTGGCACAGAGCCTGCCTGGCAAGCGCAAGGTCATGAGATTGATTCCCGGTACCAGAGAAAAAAA
>NW_004955408.1:28555331-28562674 GCF_000276665.1 Chinchilla lanigera
AAAAAAAAAAAAAAAAAAAAAAAAAAAAAAAGAAAATATATAGCCTTAGGGAGAAGAGCTAGCAATGTGGCATTTAACATTCACTTTTCATTTTGTAACTTTTTCAAGCAAGTATTTTCTAATCTCATAAATGTGTTTCTTTTAACTATTCAATTTGGGATATGGGGTGGGCAAATTGCTACACTTTTGTGTTTGCTCTTTGTGCTCTTTTATACAATAAGAAGAGCAAATACCCAGGTATTTTTAAATGTTTATATGAGCCAATAAAATGAGTAATATATTCACTCACACAGAAAACCACGAAGACATGTTAAGACAGTCAACTGCAATACAATATGCATAATATGCCATTTATGTAACATTGTGTTTGTACATGTGGGTATTGATTATCTATCTGGAGATGTCTAAAAAGATGTCATCAGTGTGATGGGGGTTATACATTCTGCTTTTTAACCATTCTCAGTTATTTTAATTTTCTCAAATGAGAATGTATCATCTAGCAACATAAAGCATTAAAAAATTTTATAGATTTTGATGTCTACTTGATATCCCGGCACATCAGACGGAAGTAGGCAAAAAGGATAAGAAAGCAATTTAAATAAAGTTATTTTAACTGAGACCACATCTGCTAAGCAATCCAGTGGGAGACCACACCTGGAATACAGCAGGCAGGACAGAGTGCTCGGAGGAGAGTGGAGAAACCTGAGCCTGAGCCAGCCAGCTTTAGCATAAACAAAGAACATATAAACATTTTCTTTCTTCCTTTCCGCAAGGAAGCGGGTCTCCTGGTACCGACCCTGCAAGGATTCAAAAACAAAAGAAAACCAAAGGAAAAAACAACTTTTTAGAGATGTTAGTCACCAAAAAAAACCTCCTTTAATTAATCAGAAAGCCCATTGCTTAGAACATTTTTACCTCTTATAGTGGTTTCAAATCTCCATACTAATGCAGATATGCTCTTGTAGAAAGCTAAAAGTACACGTCATTTTAATAAGCATATATGAATTCAGGGACATACACAGGAAAAGTTCTAGGGGAATAAAAACAGAAGCACTGAAGAGGAGGAAAAATGTTCACTTTTTGTCAGGGCAAAACATGCAGAACAAAATTTTCTATTATACCCATTTTTAAATGTACGATTTAGTGGCATTAGTACATTCACAATGCTGTACAACCATTGCCACTACCGATTTCCAGAACACTTCTATCATCTCAAAGACTGTGCATTGAACTACTTCTCTTCTCCCCTCCCACAATCCCTGGTAACATCTGTCTATTCTAGGTATCTCATGTAAGTGGAGTCACACACATTTGTCTTGTTATATCTGGCTTGTTTCACATGTCACAAAGTTTTTAAGGTTTACTCATGTTGCAACACATATCAGAATTTTTCTTTTTTTTATGGTAGCGAGGACTGAACCCAGGGCCTTGAACATGCTCTGCCACTGAACTAGAACCCCACTTCCTATTTATTTATTTATTTACTTATTTATTTAGTGTTTGAGATAGGGTTTTGTTTTTTTTTTTAAAGAATAAAAGAAGGATAACATAATAATAGGGGGGACTTAGCAAATTACAGACAAAATGGTAGGAAATTATCAATGGTTATCATTTTACATATTATTATCTACAAAATAGTTTCTCAGGAAAACAAATAGACAAATAATAGTGAGTTAGAGACAAAAGAGGTAGGAGATTATCAAGAGTTGTTGTACTATACTTTGGTATCTTCAAAGTGGCTTCTAAAGAAAATAAATAGAGCTATACATGAGTGACCTATTGAAAAATCATTAACTATTCTCAATGGTTGTTGTAGGAAACACATAATAATAAACATACATTATGAAATAGGATAGGAACATTACAAACTTAACACAGTTATGGATAGATTAGTAGGAAAATATCAATGGCTGCTGTAATACGTGGTGGTATCTTCAAAGTGGTTTCTCAGGAAGACAGAGATATGCAAGAAGGATCTAATAAGTAGTTACAGCCTAAGGGTTGTCAAAAATAGCATATTACCTCCTCACCAGTGACTCCTTTCCCTGAGGTATGATGGCTGGAAGGAAGGCCAGGATTGAAAAGAAGGACCGAGAGACTTGCACCTGTGACTAGCAACAGGCTGTTTTCTTGTTCCTCCATAGTCATGATTACCCAGGACTCCTCGATGGAGATGACGGTCTGGCCAGAGGGAGAAGGCAGACCATGCCCCAAGCCCTCTCATTCCTGTTGGACTAACTGGTAGCATGGGTCTGAGCTCTGGGGAGATAGGGTTTTATTAAATTATTCAGGATGACTTTGAACTTGGAATCCTCCTGCCTTCGCCTTCTAAGTAGCTAGGATTACAGATGTATCCCACCACACCTGGCCCAATCTAAGTTTTATTATTTGGAATAAGACTTTATTAATACTGAAAAAGATTGAAAAGTTATAAGAGTAGTAAGATGTTCTTAAGGAAATATACTGTCTAGAGAGAGGGAAGGCAGGGGAGAGTGATGAAAAAAGAATTAATGTGTTGTGTACGCATACCAACTCCCTACAAGAAATGTAATCATTATGTACTACAAACATGTAGGAATAAAAAATAAAAATTGAAAAAAAATACCATCTAGAGAGCAACAGGATTTCTAGAGATAGTGATAATAATTACTGAGAAAAAAATAAAGCTGTTTCATATTTATGGTTCATAAATTGAGACTTCTCAAACTGATCATACACTTATAATTTATAAGTATTTCCTGGTTAACTGTTGACCTTCCTCTTAAACTGTAAATACTATTAGAGTAAGGGACCAAGCCTATCTTGTTCATTATTATATCCCTTGAATGTAGTACAGCTGTTCAGCAAGTTATTCAGTAAATGCATATTTGTTCTACATATCATTATTTACAATATCTAAATATATATTTATACAATCTAGAAAATGCGCAAAGTTATATTTGTTTATATTTTAGGACCTTATAGAATGTGATGGGACTGAATGTTTGTGCTGACGCCTTAACCCACAAAGTGATAGTCTGGAGACCAAGTCTTTGGAAGGGGATTAGGATTTGATTGTCATAAAGGTAGAGCCTTAAGTATGAGATCAGTGGCTTTACAAGAAAAAGAGGAAGAGATCTTTTTCTTTCTTTCTTTCTTTCTTTCTTTCTTTCTTTCTTTCTTCCTGCACAGAAAGGCCATATGAGGACATAGTAATAATTGGCCACCTGCAACCCAAGGAAAAGACAGTTATTACTACAAAAAGGTTCAACCAGCATCTTTATCTTGAACTTCCCAGCTTCTAGAATTGTAAGAAATAAATTTCTGTTGTTTAAGCCAGTTTTTGTTATTGAAAGTAGAGCTAACTAAGGTACAGACAGTACTTATTAGAAGGGGACATGATTACAGACTTCTAAAAAAAGATCACTTTGGCTGAGTGCATAAAAAAGAATGACAGGGCTGGGGATTTAGCTCAGCAGCACAGCACCTGCCTGGCAAGCGTGAGGTCATGAGTTCAATTCCTGGTACCAGAAAGAAACAACAAAAACAAACAAACAAACAAACAAACAGAATGAAAGAGGACAAGAATAGATTCAGGAAGACTGGATGCCAAGCTACCACAATAGACTAGGCCAGAGGTGATCTTAGTTTGGCTAGAATCACAGCAGTGGAAGCCAAAAGAAGTGAATGTAAAGAGAAGATATTTAGGAGATAAAGTAGACATGACTAATTGATGAGGAAAAAGTGAAAATCAAGCACAATGCCCGGGTTTCTCATTTCAGCAAGTGCTGGCTGGTGGTAGCACCACTGACTGAGACAGGGAACAGTGAGGGAGAACGAGCATTTTGAGGAAAAAAAATTGGAGGGTGAGCAGAGGTGAGTTCAGTTTTTTTGTTATTGTTTTTTGTTTCTTTGGGTTTTTTTCTTGAGATGGTCTCTTTATGTAGTGCAGCCTAGCTTTGAACTCACTTATGTAGCCCAGGCTTGCCTCAAACTCACAGTGACCCTCTTGCCTCTTGAGTACTGGGATGACAGGTGTGTGCCACCATGCCTAGCTCCAAGGTGAGCTTAGTTTTAGAAGTATTCAATCTGAAATGCCTAGGAACTTCAATAACCATCTGGATATATACAGCTGTAGCTTCAAGGATGAGACTGGGCCAGAGGTAAACATATGGGGGTGTCACTGGGATAAAAATGATCATTGAGGGCTGGGGGTGCTGACTAGTGGAAGAGCATTTGCGCTGCACTATGAGCCACTGAGTTCAACTTCCAACATTGAAGCATAGAAAAGACAGTGTTTCAGGAAGTAAGAACTTAGGGCTGAGGATGTAGCTCACTGGTAGAGAGCATGCTTAGCATTCATGAGGCCTTGATTTCATCACCAGCACACACAAAAAAGAAGTAGGGAGATAAACTGTCTAATGGCATTAGGTAAAGTCAACTTAATGAAGTTCTTTACAATTCACTCATTGGAAATAACATCTGAAATTGGTTGGTCATAAACTTCTTGTCCACCAGATCAGTGGTTGTAAGTGTGGTTACCAAACTAACAACATCAACAACATTACCTAGGAACTAGTTAGAAATGCAAATTTTGGAGCTCACTCTAAAAGTTCAGTATTTCTGTCAGAAACTCTGGGGTGCAAGGAACTATTACAAAGAATCAACAAGTGAGATCTCATCTTATTAAAGAAGCTTTTGCACAGCAAGGGAAACCACCAATAGAAAAAAGAGACAACACACAGCATGGGAAAAAAAATTTTGCCAGCTGTTCCTCAGACAAAGGACTAGTATCTAGAACATATAAAGAACTCAAAAAAATCATACTGCCCCAAATTTAAAGACCCAATCCAGAAATGGGCATCTGAAATGAATGGACACCTCTCAGATAAAGCAGTACAAATGGCAAATAAATATATGAAAAAATGTTCAACATCATTAGTCATTCAAGAGATGCAAATTAAAACAACTCTGAGATTCTAGTTCACTCCAGAAAGAATGGCTATTATCAAGAAATCAACCAATAACAAATGCTGGCAGGGCTGTTGGGAAAAAGGAATGCTTCTCCACTGTTGGTGGGCGTGTAGACTGGTCAACTATTGTGGAAACCATTGTGAAGATTCCTCAAAAAACTAAAACTAGAGGTTCCATTCACCAGCTATTCCCCTTCTTGGTATCTTCCCCCCAAAATTAAAAGCATTATATTACAGTGATATATGCACACCCATGTTCATAGAAGCACAGTTTGTAATAGCTAAATCTTGGAAACAGCCAAAATGCCCATCAGTAGATGAATGGATAAAGATGTGGGGTTTTTTCATACAAGGGAGTACTACTCAGCCATAAAGAAGGATGAACTTGAGACATTTCTAGGTAAATGGATGCACCTTGAGACCATACTCTTTAGTGAAATATATCCAACACGTGTGAATATTGCAAGGTTTCTCTGGTGTGAGAATCTGAAAGTGTAAATAAGGGCCAAAATGTATAATAGATTTTGCAGAATAGGAAGAAAATGGGAAGGGGAACTAGGGAGGGGGGAGGGAGAAAGGAAAGGAAAAGAAAAAATGTGAAAAGAAAGATAAAATGGAAACAAAGATTGTTGGTATTAACTATAGTGACAGGTCCTGAGAACGAGGTGCCCGCGAATGAATAAGAAAAGATAAAAGAGACAAGAAAAACAAGAGAGCTAAAAATCTGGGATCAGGGGGCTTACAGTCTCTCGGACTGTGGTGGCCCTGATCATTCATTTCAGTCACCTTTTAGTAGAACAAAGAACGTAACTAAAACCAACAGGAGAAATTCATTATCCCTTTCCAATTCTGCCTCTCAGCTGATGGTAACAATCCTCAGGCGGGCCTCCCACACCCAGCACCACGTGCACTCAGTTCAGCTGGGGATCATAAGCCGACCACCAGTAATCAATCCATTACCAACCACAATCCTTCCCCCACAAAAGATTTTGTAAATAAGAAGGGAGAGAAGTGTTGAACGAAGGGTAAGGGAAGGGGAAAAAAGAATCAAGTTATAACATGTACAGGTACAAATTCCCTGGGATGAATGTAATCATTATGTATACCTAAAAGGTACCCAAAAACTTAATTAATTTAAAAAAAGAAAAAGAAACTCTGGGGTAAAGCACAGTAATCTGTGTTTTTATAAACCTAAACTTTTAAGAGCCACTGCACTAGACATTGCTTAAACAGCACCTGAATTTCATTCCTCTAGGAACAAATTCCCCTTCTGACAATTGTCTTTGGCTCTGTTACTATATTTTATAAAGTTGTTGGGGCCGAACCAGGATTTAGTCAATTACCCACATTTATTGTAAGGATAGCCTAATTATTCACAGCCTCTACTACCTCAGAGCTTTTCTTTGTGCACTTTTTCTTTTCATCCGGGTACCACTGAGTAACTCTTTACGTCCCACTTTAAATTCAATAATTCTACTTCTAGGAGTTGATCCTGCACATATATGCAAAGAAGTGTGGGCTTTCTCCTGTACCTCAGAAAACCAGCTCAGTCATCTGGGGGCCGTGCCATCCGTTCCTAAAAGACCAGGTCACCGCCCTCAGACACTCAGAGCCCCTCTACCCCATCAGTAAGAGTCTGGGCCGCCCACTGTAAGCTGGGGACCCCTTTACACTGTCAGTGCGCACCCAGGTAATGCGCAGTCAGGGCACCATCTACCCCACCAGGATGAGTCAGTCAGAGCCAAGTCATCCATCTCGAGGGGCCCCTCTCCTTGTCAGTCACGCAAGCTCTGTCTTCAGGGAGACCAGCTCACACTGCAGGGAGACGGGGGTTGGTCACATATCAGCGCCCTGCCCCGCAGCCCCGACCTTGGCCCATCTCATCTCATCCCTCCCTCTCATCTCTCCCTCTCACCTCCCCCCACCCCTCCCTTTCATGCGTCTCTCTCATCTCTCCCTCGCTCCCCCTCTCCTCCCACCCCCTCCCCTTCTCCCTCCTCCGCTTTCTCACGTCCTTGACTCGGCAGCGGGCTGCTGGCCACCGGTGGGCGGGGGCTTTAGGAAGTGGGCGGGGCCGGGACGAGGGGCGGGGCCCTGGATAGAGGGGGCGGGGCCGGCGGAGTGATGGCCCGGGCTGTCGCCGCTGCCGCCGCCGCCGCTCCGGTAACAGGAACCGAAGTCGCCGCTGCCACCGCCGCCCGGGTCGCCGGCCGCCCACGGTCTAGCGTGGCTGGTACCCGCAGTCATGGAGGACTTCATCGTGATCTCGGACGACAGCGGTTCGGAGAGCTCGGGGGGTACCCGCTCGGGCCGGGCGCGGAGGCTTCGCCGGGCCCTGTCGCGGACCCCCGGCGCGCCGCCCCGCAGGACCGTGGTGAGTGAGGAGTCGCC
>NW_004955408.1:28562979-28567309 GCF_000276665.1 Chinchilla lanigera
GCCGGAGCGTGTGGGTCCCGGCCAGGCTGAGCCGTGAGCCGGCCCTCGAGGCGGGGCCGCCCGAGCGCGGCGGGCACGAATGTGTGCCCGGAGGCAGCGGGAGCGCAGCCTGCGAGGGAGGGAAGCGCGGGCTCGGGCCTGATGGTAGCCGCGCCGCAGGGCCTGGCTGCCGAGCCAAGGGCCTGATGTTGGAGTTGTGGGGCAGGGCTGTGTGCTTCACTTAGCAAACAGGCACCAGGTATCAAGCCCCGAGGGACTGGGGCAGGGCGAGGAACTGGTACTATTTCTTTTTCCTTCAGGCCCCATCATCTTTATCTGTCCTGAAGTGGTGAATAAAAACATTTATGGTCCGTGTCTTTCCAGAATCCTCCAGATATTTACTGAACTCCTACCGTGCTATACGCCAGATATTCTAGGGGCTGGAGGTACAATGAAGAATGCCACATGGATGGCCCCTGTCATAGAAGGTGATACATGCCACACGGATTTGATTACCTCCCCAAGGGGTGAGGGATGAACAGCTATCAGAAGACCTCTAGCAATCTCCTCCAGCCTCCTGGCGCTATACCCAGAAATTTTATCAATCTGATGTTATGTCATATATGAGGTTTTACAGTTTAAGGAAAATACCGTGCTTCATGTACAAATATTCCCATCAGGACAAGTCTCCTAATTTGCTCCCCTGTTTCCCTTACTAGAAAGTGCATTTTCTAAGCCTCCACTGTAAACCTCTTCCTCCTGTGCCCCAGTTACAGTGCTAAGTGCTAAGTGATCATTACAGAATGAATGGTATGCAAAACCAGTTAACCTAGAGTGCTATGTTGCCATGGTTCAAACGAGAGGGATTCGCAGTACAGCTCAGAAAAGAATTGAGTTGAGCAGCTAATGAGGTGGGCAGACAAGAAATTCTTCATGGGAGGAATCATCCAACTTCGTGAGTGAGTGGAGGTACCTAGCGCTGTGGCAGAGTGTGTGGTAGAGAATAGATCCATAATAATTGTTGGATGAAGGAATGAAGGAATAGCAGAAAGCAGAAACTCCACTTCCTGTGGAGTTTCATTGCTCAGTGAAGAGGAAATGCTACTGGACCTACTGGATTTAAAGTGCTGAGGGGAAATATAGGTGGATGTAGCCAGGCGGAGGTTCAGTGGGGTGTTAACCTTGGAGAAAAGTCAGGACTGGAGGGATTTAGTAAATTATCCAAATACAAAAGAGTATTGAAGGCTTAATACTGAACAAGATCATCAAAGAAAAGAGCATATAGAGAAAAAAACTATAAAGAAAAAAATACTAAGGAATAACTCACAGTTGCCTTTTTTCTGAGTTCCTTCTCTTTCCTGTTGATCTTTCTCTTAGTCCATCTTTAGATTTGTCCTTCCTACTGGCTTTTTTTCCAGCAAGATGTTGTCCCTTGTCCTTTATCCTGGTCCAGCTTCCTTCATTGCACAGATGTCCTGTGTTAGTCAGTTGTGGCCCCTCCTACACATATATGGACTCTGCCTCTGTCTACCTCTGCCGTGGAGCTTGAGCCTTTTGATTGAACAGAAATAAAGGACAAGTTCCAAAGAGCTGAAACAGTTTAAGTCTTGCCTTTCTGGATATTTACTGCAGCTTTCTAAAAACTCCCAAGCTTCTGTTTCTTTCTCACAGATTAGATAAGGGTGGTAAGATAACCACGGAAAAGATTAGAGGTATTGAGAGACTTGCAAGGTAATAAAGCCTAAAGCATACTTTTCTAACTTGCTGAAGACTCTGCTGAAGTCAGAAACCTCTGTTCAACTCAAGATGTCTCATATAGCAGCTACAAGAGCTTGGCAAGTTTCCTCACCTTGAAATACATTTCAAGCCTAAGCACATCAATGCCTACCTAGCAGGATTGTTAAAAAGTGTGTGTGTATTTGTGTGTGTGTGTGTGTGTGTGTGTGTGTGTGTATTCTGCTTCTATTTTATATGAAAACATAAAGATTTCATAACAAAAAAGAAAATAATAATAGTTAATACATTGTAGGTCATAATCTTAAAAGTAGTTAGTTACGCAAAGTACAAGACAGAAAAGACTGCCTTACAAACAGAAAAAGATAACAGCACAAATCCTTTTCAGTGAACTAAGAGAAACTAGTAGTATAAAAGAATCAAATTAGTGTATGTTAAGATATTTGTGAAACAACAGAATAGATAATTTGGGGAATATTTTAACTTCTTTTAGTCTTTCTTCTGTTTTGCTCTTTACTTCCAGGATGTGGGGAAAAGAGAACTGTTACAAAGCTTTTTAATGAGGCAATGCAAGGAGTGTTTAGCATAAATGGTAGTTTGGCTACTATGTGGCTTTCGTTTTTATTAGTATATGTTTGCAGTACATAGTATATTCCTTGTTGGGAGTTGGTATGCATACATAGTATGTCTTAGCCCTCTAAGCCAGGGTGGTGGCATGCCTGTAATCCCAACACTTGGGAAGAGGCGGGAGGATCATTGCGAGTTCAAGGCCAGCCTGGGCTACAAAGTGAGTTCAAGACCAGCCTGAACTACATAGTGAGACCCTGTCTGAGAAAGACAAAAAAAACCACGACAATACATCTTAATTCTTTTTTTATCCCTTTTTCCCCCTCCTCAGAGATAGGTCTTTATGTTGTGTCTTTTTGTTTGTTTCGTTGTTTGTTTTTTGTTTTTTGAGATATGGTCTTGCTAAGTATTTCAGCTGGCCTTCGCTTTGTTACCCAAGCTGGCTTCAAACTCACTTCAGTCCTCCTGCCTTAGCCTCCTGAGTTCTGAGATTACAGGCATACCCTTCATGTGGTTTCTAATCCAGGCCTTATACCTTATACCTTTACAAGCTTTCAGGCAATGAAATAGATTTTTTTTAAATAAACACTGAAAAAAGGGAAATAACTTGCTTGAATTTAGAAAATCAGAAAAGCCACCAGCTATAGTTAGTATCTCTAAGCTCCTAGTTCTTCACTTGGGTTTTAATCTTAATTGAGTTGATGAAATTATGTCAGCATTTTTAATAGTATTTTTTCACTTAACAAAAGCAGAATTTTTTAGGTGGTCAGAATGTTTTTTTGTAAAAACATTTAGAAATGTATAAAAACATTAAACACTGTTCTTAGTTTCATCATCCAAACATAACCAATGTTAACGCTTGTATATTTGTAAACTTTTACCTGTAAATGCACGTATGCACCCAGGCATGCCTATGTGCCCTCTACTACATGTGGTTTTGCAAAAATGAACTCTTGCAATATATATGGTGTTGTAGTTTGGGGTTTTGCAAGGAGAAACAATACAGGACACTTAATTATAAGATTGTTTTACTGGAAGAAAGATAGCCTCTTTAATGAATAGTGCTAGAAAAACTGGCTTTTCACATGCTGAAGACTAAAACTAGAGCCATGTCTATCACCATGCACCAAACTCAAGTCAAAATGGATTGCAGATCTAAATATTAAAACAGAAACACTAAATCTACTGGAAGAGACTGTAGGTAAAAATCTTGAAGACATAGGGGTAGGCAGAGAGTTCATGAACAAAAACCAAACTGCATGGGAAATACTTAAAAGAATCAACAACTGGGATCTCATCTTATTGAAAAGATTTTGCACATCAAAAGAAATCACCAGCAGAGTAAAAAGAAAACCACAGTTGGGAAAAACTTTTAGCCAACTGCCCCTCAAAGGACTTCTATCTAAAACATACAAAATTTTAAAAAATCAGACCCCCAAAATTCAAAAACCAAATCCAAAAATAGGCATCTGAGATAAATACACACTTCTCAGATGAAGAAATACAAATGGCTAATAAATACATGAAATAATATTCAACATCATTAGTTATTTGAGAAATGCAAATTAAAACAACACTGAGATTCTATCTCACCCCAGAAAGAATGGCTATCATCAAGAAATCAACCAGTAACAAATGCTGGAGAGGTTGTGGGGAAAAAAGGAACCCTACTCCACTGCTGGTGTGAGTGTAGATTGGTGAAACCACTGTGGAAATCAGTGTGGAGATTCCTCACAAAACTAGGATTAGAAGTCCCACTTAACCCAGCTATTCCCCTTCAGAGTGTTTTCCCAGAAGAATTAAAAACATCATACCACAGGGATATATGTGCACCCATGTTTATAGTAGCACAATTTGCCATAGCTAACTCTTGGAAACAACCCAAACACCCATCAACTGAGGAATGGATAAAAAAAGATTTGGTACTTTTATACAATGGAGTATTACTCAGCTATAAAAAAAGATAAACTTGAGACTTTTGTAGGTAAATGGATGCAACTAGAGACCATACTCATAAGTGAAATAAATCAGACCCAGATGTGTAAACATC
>NW_004955408.1:28569234-28570271 GCF_000276665.1 Chinchilla lanigera
GCCAGCCAAGTATGGACTGAAACCTCCACAAACTGTAAGCTAAATAAATCTTTCCTTCCTTAATTTTGGACATTGGGTATTTTGTCTCAGCAACGAGAGAAAAGTAACCAAGACAGAATTTGGTACCAGAGGAGTGGGGTCCTTGCTGTGACTAGATATCTGACCATGTGGTTCAACAGCCTTTGGAAATGGCTTGTGGGAAGTGTTTGGAAAGGTTCAGAGATGTTGCCTGAAAGAGAAGTGCTAGAACAGCTTTGGCTGTTCTGTCTGGGAGATTCTGGTCAGAGCTCAGAAGCCCTGAAAGCCGACAAAAATCGTGCCGGTAAAGACCAGGTTCGAGAGGTTTCTAGTGGGAAGAAGGACTTCATTGGTTGTTGGAGTACAGACAATGTGTGTTATGGCTTGGCAGAAAGTTTGTCTGTATTTTGCTCATGTCCAGAGACTTTGCCTAAGACTGAGATTAAGGGCGGCAGTGGACTGGTTAATCTGGCAAAAGAAATTTCAAGGCAGTCGAATGTTGGGGAAGTGGCATCGCTATTGTTCGGGGCTTTTAGCCAGATTTATATTGAGACTCAAGAGCAAAGAGCCCAGCAGGATGATTTAAAATGTGAGTTTGGCCAGAAAGCAAGCTCCAGTAATGCTGTGGATGCAAAGATAAGGCTGAGGAGATCTCTATGCTGAGAAGGAACAGGAGAATAGAAAAGATAGCCTGAGGGCATCACAAGAAGCAGCAAGTCTCCACCCTTTGCAGCCTCAAAACTGCAAAGGTGAAAGACCTTGCCTTGAGAAGAAAGCTGCTGAGCACCATGTTCCAGAGTGGCGGTGGCGTCCGCACCAGGTTCCACAATGGCGGCAGCATAGAAAATCTGCTCCTCAGAATTGGATTCAGAGTGCCCAGCGATCCAGGCACTTGACCCCTGTGGCCAAGAGAGAGGAAAACTTGGCTACTGCTCCAGGTGGCAGCAGACCTTGGCATCGTCCACATGGCCCTGGCTTTAGGTGCATGGAGAATGCAAGAGTTCTGAGGTTCAAGAGGC
>NW_004955408.1:28571207-28588385 GCF_000276665.1 Chinchilla lanigera
GTTTTGCTCTGGCTGTTTGCTGTTCGGCTGCCATTCCCCTATTGCTCTTGCTGCTTTGTTATCTTCTGCCTCGGAGCCAGCCAAGTATGGACTGAAACCTCCACAAACTGTAAGCTAAATAAACCTTTCCTTCCTTAATTTTGGACATTGTGTATTTTGTCTCAGCAACAAGAGAAAAGTAACCAAGACATACATATATATAATTTTTCTGCACTCATTCCTTCACCAAAAGCAAAATATTTAAAAGGTGACCAAAATTCAAGGTTAAAACCACAATACTTTGATTAATTAACTTGATTACAAACATATGTAAAAACAACATTAAAAACATATTAAAAGAACTATTACAGTCACAGTCCTTGCAGCCCATTAACATGACAAGGCATGGCAAATCTGAAAAACAGGGATCTCCTATAATTCAAATACATTCTTTTTTTGTTTGTTTTTTGTTCTTTTTCGGTACCGGGAATTGAACTCACAACTTTGCGCTTGCCAGGCAGGCACTGTGCCGCTGAGCTAAATCCCCAGCCCCTTAGTTCACATATATTCTTATCATCAGGTGAAAGGCTTTAGTTCATTTTTTCATTGTCCTATTCTTAACAACAGCATTCTCTTCTATTTCATCCTTGCAGCCCAAAGCTCCATTAGGGCCTCCCCTCTGGCCAAATGTTTCAAATCACTCTGCTGGCCAAAAGCTCTCAACAGTAACGATGCCACCATCCCAACAGTAGATTACATTGAATTTCTTCTTCTACCCAGACAGTATTTCTAAACACAAGGAAAATGCAGAGCAATTTCCTGCCAAAGCACAGTATACTACCTGGGAACCAGCAGCCAATGCAATTTTTCTCAATTGAAGGCTCCTGAGCTTCATCTTAACCGGCAACATTTCCATTAATGCTCTGATTTTCCAGAATCCGTTTATAGCATACAGGGGCTGCCTCTTTGGCCAGTCTCTCAAAACTTTTCCAAATTAATTCCAAAGTTTTGTAAGACACATGGCCAGGCAACATCACAACAGTGACTACTCTCGGTACCAATTTTGTCTTAGCTACTTTTATGTCATTCCTGAGACACCATACCTGACACCCACAACCAAGGAAGGAAAGGTTTATTTACCTCACCATTTGTGGAGGTTTCAGTCCATACACTGCTGGCTCCAAGGCAGAGTGACACATAGCAGAGGGCAACGGTTATTGGTGGCAGAAAACAGCAAAAGCAGAAAGAGCAAAAAGGAAGGAGCAGCAGCAAGCAAGTCTCTTTCCCTTGCTTATATTGTATGCAGGCTTCCCACCCCAGAGTGGGTGTAGCACTCAAACTCAATCCCAGCATTGGATCATTGTTTGTATTTTATATCTTTTGGATCATTGTTTGTATTTTATATCTTTTGGGTTTTTTTTTTTGTCTTTTTGAGAAATGGTTTCACTATGCAATTTAGGCTGGGCTTGAACTCACTTTGTAGCTCAGACTGGCCTCAAATTCACAGAGATCCAGGGGCTGGGGATTTAGCTCAGCAGCACAATGCCTGACTGGCAAGCGCAAGGTCATGAGTTCAATCCCCAGTCCAGGAAAAAAACAAACAAACAAAAAAATTCACAGAGATCCTCCTGCCTCAACCTCCTAAGTACTAGGATTACAGGTGTGTGCCACCATACCTGACAGTCTTAGTTAAGAAATTTTTCTTTATACGAACCTATATTATACAAGTTATACAGATATATTCCTTAAAATCAACAGGTTTTTAATTTCTTTAAATTTTTTAACCTTTAATGTGGTTTTTTTCTATAATGGAGTACTACTCTGCCATAAAAAGGATCAGCTTGAGACATTTGTAGCTAAATGGATACACCTTGAGACTATACTTTTAACTGAAATAAATTAGACACAAATGTTCAAATATTGTGTGGTTTTCCTGGTGTGAAAAACCGAAAGTGTAGTGGTGGCACATACTTGTAGTCTCAGCACTTGGGAGGGAGAAGCAAGAGGATTGCCATGAGTTCGAGGCCAGCTTGGGTTACATAGTAAGTTCAAGGCCAGCCTAAACTACATAGCAAGATCTTGCTGAAAGAAGCCAGGTGTGGTGGCGCATGCCTGTAATACCAACAACCAGGAGACTGAGGCAGGAGGATCGTTGTGAGTTCGAGACCGGCCTGGGCTGCAAAGTGAGCTCAAGGCCAGCCTGAACTGCATAGTGAGACCCTGTCTTAAAAAGAAAAAAAGAAAGAAAGAAAGAGAGAACTCTAGTAGTATGATGAATTCTGGATGGTGTGAAGTTGTCCCTGTGGGAAGGACTGCTGCCTCAGTTACTTCATGAAGAAGATAGGAGGATTAGCTACGATAGCTTTCAGTGATGGCATCCCTGCCTGGGAAGGGATGGTCTTTGAAGCACTTCCATTAATAAACCAGTCAGGGGACCCTGGGATATGTTCCAAGGTCATGTGATGGAAGTGAGTGAGAGTAAAATCAGGAATCTCAGTGCACTCATGTTGTGGGGTGGAGCCTGGGGTGTCAGGTATTGGGACAAGGTTGGCAGGGTTAGAACAGATGAGCCACAGAAGGTAACCAAGGGTTGTAATGTTATGGCAAAAGTCTCCTGGCATAAGTTGGGCTGTATTTTATAAGAGATTGATTCTATTGAGAACAAACCAGAGATTATTTAATTTGAGGTTAGCCACCCTTCCTCCCATTTGCCAATCAGGGAAGTGGGTGAATGGGCCTGAATTGAGGGTATAGGACTTGAAACTGGGGCCGGAGAGAGAAGGGTTAAATCATAATGGCTGAGAAGGTTAGAGAGGTTGTATGAAGACCTGTAGGGGCTGGTGGGAAGTAATCTTTTGGACCTCTGGGATAAGGGGTGCAACTGATGCTAGGATCTGTAAACAGAGAGGTGAACCTTTTATTACAGGGTCTAACTGTAAATAGGCAATAGCTTGGAGGGAGTCTCCAGCTGGCTGTGCAAGTAGTCCTAATGCTTGTTGCTTTTTGCTGTTCAGAAATACAAAGAAAGGTTTATTAGCATTGGGTACAAGGCATAAAGAGAGCATGAGCCATAAAGAGTGCCCACTTGAGGACCCAAAGGAAATGGGAATTAAGTCTGTTTCTGATGTTCTTTCTCTGGGATCTCCATGGAAGGCCTCATAGAAGGGTTTTGCAATGAGTGAGAAATTTGGGATCCAAACTTTAAAAGAGCTAAAAAGCCTCAGGAAGGAAAGGAGATCTCATTTTGTGATGGGAAAGAAAGATTGTTAGTAGCCTGTTTTCAGGAAGTGGGTATGCAGCAAGTGGTAGGGATATGTGGTAGGAAGTGGGTATGCAGCAAAAATGACTTTTTGCTGTACTAGCTGGGTTTTGTGTTATAAAACACAGTATGCCTTTTTCCCTCAAGAATTTAAGAAAGGAGATAGGATGGGATGTAGAATCATTTTTCAAGGGACTGCAAAGCAAAAAGGTCGTTAGCATATTGGAGCAAGTGGCTAAGGGCAAGGTCGAGGGATTGGAGGTCCTTTTGTAATTCTTAGCCAAAAATGTGGGGGCTATTCCAAAATCCCTGGGGAAAAACTGTCTGTGTGAGTTACTGGGTAAACACAGATATGGAGTCTGTCCATGTAAAGGTGAAAAGTTGTTGGGAATCAGCTGAGGGAAATTAAGTAAAGAAGGTGTCTTTGAGGTCTAAAACAGTGAAGTATTGAGTATGGGGGGGATATGGGAGAGGGAGTGGAGGGGTTGGGGGCCACTGGGTAAATGGGAATAACATAGATCTTGGACTAGTTGGAAAGGACGATCAGGTTTTTATAAGGAAGGATGGGAGTGTTTGGGGGGAAGTGGGTAAGGATGAGAGTGTGAACTTTAAGAAAGCATAGATAATGGGCTGGAGGCCAAGATTGCTGGCTGAGCTAAGGGGGTGTTGGTTGCCTACGACACCTCAAGTAGGACCTCTCAGGACTATTTTGAGGGATTGGTGGTATAAGGCTATGGAAGGAGTTTTTCTGTCCCAAACAATAGGGTCAGTTTGTGATTTGGTAAGTAGGATTGCCTCACAAGGGAGGGTTTCAGGAGGGGCTATGACTGGTAAAATAAGGAAAGGGTCAGAAAGAAGTGAGAGAATATATAAAGATTCCCCCATGTAATGGAGCATATCTCTTACCAAAAGGGGTGTTGGACAGTGGGGGAGTAACAAGAAAGAATGAGTGAAAGTCATATGGCCTAAAGAATAATGTAAGGGGGGAGTCTTGGCTGGTGTTTGTATTAGGCTCTTCATTCCAACAACTGTCCCAAATAATCAGTAAGAACAGAGAAGATGGCCCAAGTCAACCAGAAAGGAAACCTGCTTTCCGGGTACCAGTGGATCCATTGATGATATCATAGACGGGGCTTTGGGCTGGACCACGTCATTTAGCAGCTGAAGGTAAGCCACCAGGTCTTTTCCAGATGTGTCCGGGTGCCTGGAGGGAAGAGAACTCAGGAGAGGCGGACTTCCTTATAGGGCAGTCTATTTTCCAGTGACC
This sequence comes from Chinchilla lanigera, assembly GCF_000276665.1. NCBI lineage: Eukaryota > Metazoa > Chordata > Mammalia > Rodentia > Chinchillidae > Chinchilla > Chinchilla lanigera. The sequence continues at coordinate 28,575,713 of NW_004955408.1, forward strand.
CCACTGTCCACAGTTAGGACATGGCTTTGTAGGAGATCTGAGATTAGGACAAGCTTTTGCCCAGTCGCCTAGATTGATGCAGCAAAAACAATTGATAGGTGGGTGTGAAGTGGAGCCTTTGGCAGGTTTTCCAGCTGGGGGTCAAACTAGAGAGGCCAGGCTTTGATATTTGGCTTTAGTCTTTTTCTTCTAGAGTTCTTTGTTCCTCATCTTGCTTATTGAAAATTTTCAAGGCAAGGTTTATGAGTTCCTTCTGTGGTGTTTGGGGTCCAGCTTTTAACTTTTGGAACTTTTAGTGGATGTCTGGATAGGATTAGGAGATTAAGTGGAGATGTAGAAGAATTAGACCTTCAAGAGGGTAGGGTGGGTATTTGTATATTTAATCATGGTCTCTGAAAGGTGCTTCATGAAGAGGGCTGCTTTTCATCTTCTCCCTGGATGATTCCTCAGAGGCACTCATAGTCAACCTAGTTTTATTATTTTTCCATTCCTGACAAGAGGCAAGTGATCATATGATCATAATCTGTCCTGCCATAGTTGCTAAACTGATATGTCCACTCAGAGTTCTGCCTTGGGAAATGCTTTAGCTGCCTCAGCATGCCTATCAGGGTGTTGTGGTGCAGCTTATTGGCATGGTTTTCAGCTGCCTACCCTTTCATCATCAATAAGGGTGGACAAGAGAATAAGGTAAATATCTCCCCAAGTGAGGTCAGACATTTGAGTGACTAGGAGGAATTCTTTTCTGAATTTATCAGGATTTTCTAAAAGGACTTACTCTTTGTTGGAAACAGTCTTGATCAGTAATTGAGAAAAAAAACAAGAATGCAAACAAGCCCCTCAACCCCTCCAACCTCATGGAGGGATAGGATAGAATGAGAAGTGGTCTGAGGAGATATGGGGTGAGAAGAAAGAGTGTGCCTGAGCAGGAGAAAAGGGCAGGTTTGAGGAGGGGCTGGGCCAGAGGAGGTGGGTGGGTTGATGGATGTTGGAGAAGAGGTATGCTTGGAGGAGGGGAGAGCTAGTGGTTGAAAGGTGGTGGGCCTGTTTGAGGTTTTTGAAGAATTGGGAGTCAATAGGGCAGGAGATCAAGGGTAAAGGTGTGCTATTGTTGGGTGGGGAGTGGGAATAGGAGTTTTTGTTAAATTAGTTGTGCAGAGAGGAGATTTTTGTTCAGTGAAAATAATTTGGAGGGAAGGACAGAGGGAGGGTTGTTCGTGTAGGGTAAAAGAAGCTGTGGCTATAGGGAACCTCTGACCATTTGCCATTTCTCTGGAGGAAGTTATCAAGGTCTTAGGGAATTAGGATATTGAAAATACCCTCAGCTGGCCGGCATGACCCATTATCAATTCTAGTGCTGTATACAAGAAACACATTTAACTCAAAAGGAAATTCATAGACTGAAAGTGAAAGGATGGAAAAGAGTCCTCCACATGACAGGAACCCAGAAAAAAGCAAGGGTAACTATTCTGTTTGCAGACAATGTAAACTTCAAACCAAGAATGATCAAAAGAGATAAAGAAGGTCACTACATACTTGCGAGAGGAAAACTTCAAGAGGAAGAGATAACAATCTTAAATATGTATGCATCAAACATGGGAGCACCCAACTATATAAGACAAATCTTAATAGACGTGAAAAACCAAATAACTAACAACACTATTGTAAGGGGGGACCTTAATACCCCATTGACACAAAGTGATAGGTCAGCAGGACAAAAAATGAGCAAATAGCAGAACTGAACAAAACTTGTGAACAAATGGACTTAGGAGACATTTATAGAGTGTTGCACCCAACAGCATCAGAATACACACTCTTCTCAGCTGCACATGGGACTTTCTCTAAAATAGACACATACCAGCCCGTGGAACAAGCTTAACTAAATGCAAAGGAATTCAAATTATCCCATGTATTTGTGGGGTTTTTTTGTTTTTTGTTTTTCCAGTGCTGGGAATCAAACTCAGGACTTTGCACTTGCCAGGCAAGCCCTGTGCCGCTCAGCTAAATCTCCAGCTCCCTATCCCATGTATATTATCTAACCTTAGTGCAATAAAATTGGAAATTAATGACAAAAGGTAACTCAAGAGCTCCATAAACACATGGAAAATAAATAATATCGTAACAACCAATGGACAGAATTTCTACCAAATTGGTAAACACATGGAAAATAAACCAGAATTTTTCGGGGCTGGGGATTTAGCTCAGCAGCAAAGCACCTGCCTGGCAAGCGCAAGGTTGTGAGTTCGGTTCCCAGTACCGGAGAAAAACCAAAAAAAAAAACAAAACAAAACAAAACAAACAACAACAAAAAAAAAAACAGAATTTTTCTACCAATTTCACAGAAGAAATTAAACAGTATCTGCAAGCAAATGAAAATGTTAATACAACATGCCAGAATCTGGGATGCACTGAAAGCAGTTCTGAGAGGAAAGTTTATAGTGGTGAACTCATATATCAGGAAAACAACGAGAACAAATAAATAGCCTAATGCTGCACCTCAAACTTTTAGAAAAAGAACAAGTCAATACCAAAGCCCCAAGAAGGGAGGAAATTGTAAGGATCAGGGTAGAAATTAATTCAATTGAGATGAAGAAAACACTGCAAAGAATTAATGAATGAAAGAGTTTGTTCTTTGAAAGAATAAATAAAATTGATAAACCTCTAGCTAACCTTATCAAAAAAAGAAAAAAAAGGACTCAAATTCATGCAATAAGGAATGAAAAAGGTGAAATCACTACAGATCCTATAGAAATTCAGAAGATCATCAATACCTACTTTGAAAATCTTCACTCCCATAGGATGGAAAACACAGAGGAAGTGCACAGATTCCTAGATAAGTATGAATTACCAAAGTTGAATCAAGAAGATATAAAAATTTTGAATAACCCAATATCAACTATGAAGATTGAAAGCGTAACTAAAAAAAAAACCTACCAACAAAGAAAAGCCCAGGTCCTGATGGATTCACAGCTGAATTCTGCAAGAATTCTAGAAGACATTCAGAGAAGATTTACTGCCAACACTCCTCAAACACTTTAACAAAATTGAAAAGGAAGCAATTCTCCTTAATTCATATCTGGAGGCAAGTATTGTATTGATACCAAAACTAGAGAAAGACCCAACCAAAAAAGAGAACTACAGACCAATCTCCCTAATGAACATAGATGCAAAGATACTCAGTAAAATACTAGCAAACAGAATTCAGCAAATCATCAAAAAGATAATACACTGCGACCAAGTAGGATGCCAACACTTATTCATGATAAAAACCCTACAGAAAATTGGCATAGATGGACTTTACCTCAATCTGATAAAAGCCATCTATGACAAACCAACTGCCAACATCATACTAAATAGACAACTAAAAGTTTTCACTTTAAAATCAGGAACAAGGCAAAGATGACCGCTGTCACCACTCCTATTCAACATAGTTCTGAAACATTAGCAGGAACAATTAGACAAGAAAGAGATATAAAAGGAATAAGAATAGGAAAGGAAGAAGTGAAATTACCATTATTTGCAGATGACATGATACTCTACATGGAAAACCCCAAACTCCACCAGAAGACTCCTAGAATTAATCAACAAATTCAGTAGCATAACTGGATACAAAGTCAACACTCAAAAATCAATAGCATTCCTATACACAAACAACAAACACACTGAGAGAGAAATTAAGAAAACCATACCTTTTACAGTAGCATCCAAAAAATTAAAATATTTAGAAATCAATCTAACAAAAGAAGTAAAAGATCTATACAGTGAAAACTACAGTGCTCTGAAAAGAGATCAAGGAGGATTTCAGAAAATGGAAAGATATTCCTTGCTCATGGATAGGAAGAACCAACATTGTGAAAATAGCTATACTTCCTAAATTGTTGTACAGATTCAATGGAATTCCAATTAAAATACGATTAGAATACCTCACAGATCTATAGACAACATTCCTAAAATTCATCTAGAATCAAAAGATACCCAGAATAGCAAAAGCAGTCCTGGGCAACAGAGACAAGGCAGGTGGCATCAAAATCCCTGACTTGAAATTATATGACAAAGCTACTCTGATAAAATCAATATGGTACTGGCAAAAAATACACACTTGAGGATCAATGGAATAGACAGGAAGATGCAGTCAAAACCATAAACACACTAAGCCACCTTTGACAAAGGAGCCAAACAAGTTCCCTGGAAGAAACATGGCCTCTTTAATAAGGTGCTGGAAGAAGAAATGTTGGTGCTAGATAAACTGGCTTACCACATGCCAAAGACTGAAACTAGACCCATGCACCAAACTCAAGTCAAAATGGATTGCAGATCTAAATATTAAAACAGAAACACTAAATATACTGGAAGAGAATGTAGGTAAAAATCTTGAAGACATAGGGGTAGGCAGAGAGTTCATGAACAAAAACCAAACTGCATGGGAAATACTTCAAATAATCAACAACTGGGATCTCATCTTACTGAAAAGTTCTTGCACATCAAAAGAAATCACCAGCAGAGTGAAAAGAAAACCCACAAATTGGGAAAAAAATTCTAGCTGACTGTCCCTTGGACAAAGGACTTCTATCTAGAACATATAAAGAATTAAAAAAAACCAGACCCCCAAAATTTAAACACTCAATCCAAAAATGGGCATCTGAGATGAATGCACACGTCTCAAATAAAGAAATACAAATGGCAAATAAATACATGAGAAAATGTTCAACATCATTAGTCATTCATGAAATTCGAATTAAAACAACATTGAGGTTCCATCTCACTCCAGTAAGAATGCCTTTCATTAAGAAATCAACCAATAACAAATGCTAGCAGGGCTGGGGAGAAAAAGGAACCCTTCTCCACTGCTGGTGGGAGTGTAGACTGGTGAAACCACTGAAAATCAGTTTGGAGATTCCTCAGTAAACTAGGACTAGAGGTCCCATTCAATCCAGCTATTCCCCTTCTGGGTATTTTCCCAGAAGAACTGAAAACATATCACAGCGATATATGTGCACCCATATTTATAGCAGTGCATTTGTAATAGCTGAATCGTGGAAGCAACCCAAATGCCCATTAACCAAGGAATGGATAAAAAAAATTGTAGTATTTTTATATAATGAGATATTACTTAGCTATAAAGAAACACAATCTTGAGGCTTTTATAGAAAAATGGACACAACTAGACACCATATTCATAAGTGAAATAAATCAGACCCACATGTATAAACACCATATTGTCTCAGTAGGGTAAAAACCTGAGTGAATAAACTCTAGGAGGTGCAGTAGACATTGTGAAATGGAAAGAAACTGCTCAAAAGGAAAGTACTACTGGGATGAGGGAAAAGAGGAAAAAAGGGGAAAAGTATGTGTATGTGTATACACAGGATAGCTAACATAGTTGTACTACTGACTTTTATTGCTCTATTGAAAGGAACAGTTAATGTTTAAGTGGTCAGTCTTACATGTCTATATTTGTTTATCTAAGTATCCAATTTGAAGATATCAATATGTAATACAACAACCATTGTTAATTTCCTATCATCTTGTCTGAAATTCTGTATTGCTTGTATTGTTTTTGTGTTGTTTTCTAAATGTATGTATGTTTATGTTTTTGTTCTTTTATCTTTAAAATTAAAAAAAGGATGAAATCACTACAGATCCTGTAGAAATTCAGAAAATCATCAACACTAACTTTGAAAATCTTTATTCTCATATGATGGAAAACACTGAGGAAATGGACAAATTCCTAGATACATATGAATTACCAAAGCTGAATCAAGAAGATACAAAAATCTTAAACTCGGTATCAGCCAACAAAATTGAAAATGTAAGCCAGGCGTGGTGGCACATGCCTGTAATCCCAGCACTTGGGAGGCTGAGGCAGAAGGATTGCTGCGAGTTCGAGACCAGCCTGGGCTACAAAGTGAGCTCAAGGCCAGTCTGAACTGCATAGCAAGACCCTGTCTCAAAAAGACAAAAAAAAAAAAAAAATTGAAAATGTAGTAAAAAAATTTACCAACAAAGAAAAGCCCAGGTCCTGATGGATTCACAGCAGAATTCCCCAAGAAACTTAGAGAAGACTTAATTCCAATATTTCTCAAACTGTTTAATGAAATTGAAAGGGAAGGAATTCTCCCTAACTCATTTCTGGAGGCAAGTATTACCCTGATACCAAAATCAAAGACCCAATGAAAAGAGAACTACAGGCCAAACTCCCTAGTGAACATAGTTGTAAATATTCTCAAATACTAGCAACCAGTATGCAGCAAATCAAGACAACCAGATGACATAACCAGGTGCAATTCATCCCAGGAATGCAGGGATGATTCAAAAATCAATTAATGTAATACACAAATCAATTAATGTAATACACTATATCAGTAGAGCAAAAGATAAAAATCACATGATCATCTCAATAAGTGCACAAAAAGCTTTTCTTTTTTTTTTTAACTGTGTAAAGCATGTGTTTATTAAGCCTTAGGAAAGGAGATCCTGCCATTTGCCAAAATATGTCTGAACATGGACACTATTTCCCTAAGTGAAATAGCCAGACACAAAAAGCTTTTGATAAAGTCCAACACTCATCCTTGATGAAAACTATACAGAAAATAGGAGTATAGTCATCCCTTGCTATATCACAGTTCACTTATTACAGCTTCACTGTATCACTGGCTTTTTAAAAAAATATATCTAATTCTGTATTGTGGAGTTTTCACTATATCACGGGATTTTGCTGTATATAAGTATTTGTATAATATTTGTGATTTTAATTTTGCCTAAAAATTTTAAAAGAATATAAAAATGTTAATTCAAACATATTAAAAGAATATTAATTGAAATAAAATATAGTACAGTATATATTTCATCAGTGGATGAATACTGTTGTTACAGTTGATACATTTTGTCAAGTTGAGGAGTCTAAAGGCTTACCTAAGTGACTGAGTAGTTCCACATTCTTGGGTGAAAAGGATGTACCCTTCCTGCTCTAGGATGTTTTTTGGTATTCATCCTGATCCTATGCAAGAGAAGGGTGCTGAGATGGTGTGGGTGTGAGCGGATAGCCAGTATACAATTTAAGGGAGGAAAAGAGGCTTGCTCCCCACCCCCACTCTTCTGCTCTTGCTGCTTTTGCTGTCTTCAGCCACTATAAACTGTTGCCCTCTGCCATGTGCCGGAGTTAGCCGAGTATGGACTGAAACCTCCACAAACTGTGAGCTAAATAAACTTTTCCTTACTTAATCCTGGGTGTTGGGTATTTTGTCTTAGCAACAAAAGAAGAGTAACTAGACAGAATTTGGTACCCGGAGTGGGGTTGTTGCTGTGACTGTACCTGACCATGTGGTTCAAGAGCCTTTAGAAATGGTTTGTGCGAAGTGTTTGGAAAGGTTTTGAGATGTCGCCTGAAAAAATAGAGCCAGAATGCCTTGGGCTGTTCTGTATGAGAGATTCTGGTCAAAGCTCAGAAGACTAGAAAGCTGATAGAAATTCTGCTAGTAAAGACCACCCTTGGGAGGTTTCTGCTAGGAAGGACTGCATTGGGTATTGGACTCCAGATGATGTGTGTTATGGCTTGGCAGAAAGTTTGTCTACATTTTGCTTGTGTCCAGAGACTCCCTGAGACTGAGATTAAGGGCAGCAGACTGATTAGTCTGACAAAAGAAATTGCAAGGCAGTTGAATGTTGGGGCAGTAGCATGGCTATTATTTGGGGCTTTTAGCCAGATTTATGTTAGGAATCAAGAGCAAAGAACTCAACAGGATTAAAATGTGAGTTTGGCCAGAAAGAAAACTCCAGTAAAGCTGTGGATTGCAAAGTTAGAGCTGAGGAGATCTTGACTGCTGAGGAGGAACAAGAGAATAGAAAAGATGGCCTGAGGGCATCACTAGGAGCAGTAAGTCTCCACTCTTTGCAGCCTCAAAACCGCAGAAGTGACTTTACTTGGAGAAGAAAGCGGCAGAGCACCATGTTCCAGAATGGCGGCAGCATAGAGAATTTGTTCCTCAGAATCAGATTCACAGTGTTCAGCAACCCAGGCACTCAACCTCTATAGCCAAGAGAGGAGAAAGCCTGGCTCCAGCTGGCAGCAGACCTTGGCATCATCCATATGGCACTGGTTTTAGGCACATGCCGAATGCAAGAGTTCTGAGGTTAAGAAGGCTTCCACCTAGATTTCAAAAGGCCTGGGAGACCAGGCAGTGTTCCCCTGAGAGGACAGTGTGTGAAGCTGTGAGTGTGAAACAAAAGGTGCATTGGAGAACCCAGAAGTTTGAAAAACCCAGGAACATGGATAATCTAAGAAAAGCTGCAAGGAGGGAGCATAGCAGGCCTAAGAGAGAAGCTGTTGGAGCTGTAACCACCATAAGTGCCTTAGAGGTAGAGTTAAGCAAGCCCTTTGGAGCTCACAATGTGCCACAGATTGCTTCAGATGCTGGACATGGAACTACAGGACGTAATGTTTGCCCTGCTAGATTTTGGACTTGCTTTGGTCTCAATGCTTTGTATCCTTCTGTTTGTATCTTTTGGAATAGTAATGTTTATCTTGTGCCATTGAATGTTGGAAGTGTTTAACTTCATTTGTATAGGGACTTGCAACTAAGAGTTTGCCTTACATCTTAGAGGAGATTCAGGACTTGGACTTTTCAGCAATGCTGAAACTGTTAGGGCTTTGGCAACTCTTGCAGATGGACTAAATGCCTTTTGCATAGAGGGATGTGCATGAGTATTTGGGGGGCAAAATGTGTAGGATTCTAATGTCTTTGTATGTGGAAACTGGTTTAAAGAAATGTCTTTGTTTGCCAAGTTGACAAGGGGTGGATTGTTATGGCTTGCTTCCCCGTGCCTGTGCTTTTGCTCTTGCTGCTTTTGCTCTCTTCAGTTGCCATGAAGCCACTTCTTGCCCTTGGCCGTGTGCCACTCTGGCTTGGAGCCAGCCAAGTATGGACTAAAACCTCCACAAACTGTGAGCTAAATAAACTTTTCCTTCCTTAATTCTAGGTGTTGGGTATTTTGTCTCAGCAATGAGAGAAAAGTAACTAAGACAACCATACTGTACACAATGGAAATGCAGTATGCCAGTATCCCCAGCCTGAGCATGGAAGATCCACCTGGCCGAGCGAGGCAGACCCTCACCGGACAGGTACTGCTTATAGGTGAGGAGGGCACATGGCACCACCCCAGCCCTTACCAACACTGTGAGCCAGCCTGGGCTGGGCAAGTGGTGCAGGCCAGGTGCTGGGCTCTGCTTGACTGTGTTTCGGATGAGTCCCGCGTGCCCAGCTCCCCAGCCTACTCCTGCCCTCCATCCTCACCTTCCCCATCCTCCCCTCCTGCCCTTGGAGCTGAGCCATTGATTCTCCCAGGCATTCCCAGGTGCCACCCCAGCTGGAAACCGAGTCTTTGAGAAGTGTCTCCCCGAGAAGGCATGCAGGAGTGTGGCAAGGGTTTTTAGAAATGTTGGAAAGGATTTTTAGGAATGTGGGAAGGGTTTATAAAGCCTTAAAATATATGTAAATAATAAATGTAGTGCCACCACTTCATGGATTTTTACCTGTCGTGGGGGGTCTCTGGAACGTAATTCCCCTGATAGGTGAGGGATTATTGTAGATGTTCTTTACCTCACTCTGATAAAAGCTATCTATCACAAACCAACAGGCAACATCATACTAAATGGACAAAAACTGAAAGCTTTCACTTGAAAATCAGGAACAAGACAAGGATGTTCACTGTCATCACTCCTATTCAATATAGTTCTAGAAATATTAGCCAGAGCAATTAGACAAGAGAGAGAAATAAAAGGAATAAGGATAGGAAAAGAAAAAGTGAAATTATCATTACTTGCAGATGACATGATACTCTACACAGAAGACCCCAAAAACTCCACTAAGGCTTATACATTTAATAACCAAATTCAGTAGCGTAGCTGGATACAGACTCAACACTAAAAAATCAATAGCATTCCTATACACAAACAACAAACACACTGAGAGAGAAATTAGGGAAACCACACCTTTTATAATAGCATCCAAAAAATCAAATACTTATGAATCAATCTAACAAAGGTAGTAAAAGATCTATACACTGAAAATTACAATACTGTGAAAAAAGAGATTTCATAAAGTGGAAAGGTATTCCTTGACCATGGATAGGAAGAACCATTTTGAAAATGGCCATTCTCCCAAAATTGTTGTACAGATTCAGTGCAATCACAATTAAAATACCATTACTATACCTCATAGATCTAGAGAAAACATTCCTAAAATTCATCTGGAATCAGAAGAAACCCAGAATAGCAAAAGCAAACCTGGGCAACAGGGGCAAGGCAAATGGCATCACAATCCCTGACTTGAAATTACATTATAAAGCTGCTGTGATGAAATCAGCATGATATTGGCAAGAAAACAGATCTGAGGATCAGTGGAACAGACTGGAAGATGCAGCCACAACCACAAACACACTCAGGCACATTATTTTTTTTTTTTATTTTAAGAAATAAAAGAAGGAAAACATTAACAGACATCCATTTACAAAATAGCATAAGCATAATACAAACAAAACAGAGTTACAAAGTTATAGGAAATTAACAATGGTTGTGGTATTATTGATATCTTCAAAGTGCTTTCTCAAGAGAACAGAGAATTACAAGATTGATTAAACAAGTAATCTTAATCTGTTAACTGTTCCTTTCTGTAGAGCAGTAGAAGACAGTAGTACAACTATGTTAGCTATTCTGTATATACATACTTACATAATTTCCCCTTTGTTCCCTTCTCTTTTCCCATACCCCAGTTGCCCTTTACTTTTGAGCATTTTTCTTTCATTTCATTATGTCTATCATACCTCCTAGTTTTTATTCACTCTTTCAGGCCTTACACTAGTGAGACAAGATGATTCTTACACATGCAGGTCTGATTTATTTCACTCATGAGTATGGTCTCTAGTTGTGACCATTTACCTACAAAGGCCTCGAGTTTATCTTTCTTTACAGCTGAGTAATATTTCATTATATAAAAGTACCACAATTTTTTTATCCAATCCTCAGTGGATGGACATTTGGGTTGCTTCCACAGTTTAGTAGTTACAAATTGCACCGCTGTGATATGCCATTTTCAGATCTGGGAAAATACCAGGAAGGGGAATAGCTGGGTTGAATGGGACCTCTAGACCTAGTTTTCTGAGGAATCTCCAAACTGATTTCCACAGTGGTTTCACCAGTCTGCATTCCCACCAGCAGTGGAGAAGAGTTCCTATTTCTCCACAGCCTCAGGCACTTTATCTTTAACAAAGGGGGCAAACAAGTTTATTGGAAGGAACATGGCCTCTTTAATAAATGGTGCTGAGAAAACCAGCTCACCACATGCCAAAGACTGGAACTAGACCCATGTCTATCACCATGCACCAAACTCAAGTCAAATGGATTGCAGATCTAAATATTAAAACAGAAACACTAAATCTACTGGAAGAGATTATAGGTAAAAATCTTGAAGACATAGGGGTAGGCAGTGAGTTCATGAACAAAAACCAAACTGCATGGGAAATACTTCAAAGAATCAACTGGGGTTTCATCTTACTGAAAAGTTTTTACACATCAAAAGAAATAAGGTATAAAAAAAACATGAATTGGGAAAAATTTTTAGCCAACTTCCCCTCAGACAAAAGATTTTTATCTAGAACATATAAAGAATCTTTAAAAATGAGTCCCCCCAAGTTCAAAGACCCAATCCAAAAATGGTCATCTGAGATGAATACACACTTCTCAAGTGAAGAAATACAAATGGCAAATAAATATATGAAAAAATGTTCAACATCATTGGTCATTTGAGAAATACAAATTAAAGCATCACTGAGATTCCATCTCACCCCAGAAAGAATGGCCATCATCAAGATATCAACAATAACAAATGATAGAGGGGCTGTGGGGGAAAAGGACTGCTCCACTGTTGGTGAGTGTGTAGATTGGTGAAACCACTGTGGAAATCAGTATTGAGACTCCTCACAAAACTAGGATTAGAGGTCCCACTTAACCCAGCTATTCTTCTTCTGGGTACTTTCCCAGAAAAACTGAAAACATACCACAGCAATATATGTCAATCCATGTTTATAGCAGCACAATTTGTCATAGCTAAATCACACAAATAATACAAATGCCTGTCAGCTGAGGAATGGGTAAAAAAGGTGTGGTATTTTTATACAATGGAGCATTACTCAGCTATTAAAAAAGATAAACTTGAGGCTTTTATAGGTAAATGGATGCATCTGGAGACCATACTTTTAAGTTAAATAAATCAGACCTGCATGTGTAAGCATTGTATTGTCTCCCTAGTGTAATAACCTCAAATTGTAAATAAAACCCAAAAGGTACAGTAGATATTGTGAAAGGGAACAAAATTGCTCAAAGGGAAGGAACAACTGGGATGAGGGAAAGAAGAAAAGAAAGAAAGGGGAAAAATATATTTGTATATACAAGTATATCTGGGATAATTGCACTGCTGATGTCTGTTGGTTTATTGAAAGGAACAATTAATACTTAAGTTTTTTTTACCAGTTTTGCACTTTTATGTCTGGTAATCTAAATAACTAATTTGAAGACAACAGTATGCAATATAACAGCTGTTGTGTACAGATTCAATGCAATTCCCATTAAACTACCATTAGCATACCTCACAGATCTCGAGAAAACATGCCTTAAATTCATCTG
>NW_004955408.1:28591735-28615356 GCF_000276665.1 Chinchilla lanigera
AAAAAAAAAAAAAAAGACCATCTATTCCAGTTTCCTGTAGGGTTTTTATCTTGAGTGGGTGTTAAGACTTTGTCAAATGCTTTTTGTGTATCTATTGAGGTGATTATGTGGTTTTTGTCCTTGGCTTTGTTGATATGATACATTGAATTTATTGATTTGCATTTGTTAAACCATCTCTGCATCCCTGGGATGAATCCTACTTGGTCATAGTGTATGACATTCTTGAAGATTTGCTGCATTCTTTTTGCCAGTGTCTTACTGAGGATGTTTACATCTGTGTTCATTAGGGAGACTGGCCTGTAGTTCTCTTTTTTGGTTGAATCTTTCTCCTGTTTTAGCATCATTATAGTACTTACTTCCAGGAATGACTTTGGGAGTTGTTGTAGTCAGGGTTTACAAGGGAAATAATACAGGACACATAATTTATAGAATTATTGTATAATAGTCACTCAAAGAGTCATATACAAAAAGAGTGCAGAAAATTTGTCCACACACTGACAAACAAAAGAATCCAGCTAAGGGCCTGGATCCCGCAGCAGTGTCCTTCATGAGTCCAGTTAAAGACCTAGAGCCCATCACAATGCCCCCCACAAGTCCAACTGGAGGCCAAGAGCCCAAGACAATGTCTCATGCATGTCTGTTTCGGGAATTTGCACTGGGAAGACCCAAAGTTTAGTGGTGGAAGCTAGAAATTCTGTGCCAGCAGGATGAAGGATCTGTGCTTGCAGGCTGAGAGCTCTGCAGTGGAGCTAGGAAGCAACACTCAAAGTAAGAACCAGAGCTCCCGCAAAAGGTACCTCAGCCATTCTTAGCAACAACAAGATCCCAAGCTCCTTCAGTGATGAGAACAGCCAAGTTCATATCAGGAAAACCAGCATGACAAGATCCTCCAGGAGAACCAACAACACCCAGGAGAACCAACAGCTCCCAACAGCTTCTAAACTTCTCAAGTTGACACAATCAATTAACCACTACAGGAGGATTGTTTCCATTTCAGTTTCATTAAAGTGTATGAAGAGTAGTGCCATTATATCTTCTCAAAATTTCTTGTAGAATTAGCAGTGAATCCATCAGGACCTTGGCTTTTCTTTTTTCTTAAGTTTTTAATTACATCTTCAATTTCATTGAGTGTTACTGGGTTATTTAGTATTTTTTATATCTACTTGATTCAGCTTTGGTAATTCACATATATCTAGGAATCTATCCATTAATTCTGTGTTTTCTTTCTTATTAGAATGAGTTGATATTGATGATTTTCTGCATTTATGCAGGATCCATTGTGATTTCACCCTTTTCATTCCTGATTGCATGGATTTGAGTCTTCTTTTTTTAAATAAAGATGGCTAAGGGTTTGTCTATTTTATTTAATCTTTCAAAAACCAATTTGACTCATGACTCTTTGTATTGTTTTCTTAGTCTCAATTGCTTTACTTTCTGCTCTGAGCTTTATAATTTCCACCCTCAAACACACTTTGGGTTTAACTTGCTCTTATTTTTCTGAAAGCTTGAGCCTCACCATTAGGTTATTTATTTGAGCTCATTCTGTTTTTCTGATGTGATTATTCACCACTATAAATTTTCCTCATAAGACTGATTTCATTGCATCCCGTAAGTTCTGGTATGTCATATTGGCATTATCATTTAATTGTAGAAACTGTCTAATTTCTTCTTTAATTTCATCTGTGACCCATTGTTTGTTCAAGGGTGCTTTTCTTAATTTCCATGTGTTTATGCAGTTTTTTTAGTTTCTTTTGCCATTGATTTCCAATTTCATGGCACTATGATGGTAATATTCATGGGGATAATTTCATTTCCTTTCCATTTACTTAAGCACATTCTGTGAGCCAGTATGTGATCTACTTTGGAGAAAGTCCCATGTGCAACTGAGAAGAATGTGTATTCTTTGTTGTGGGGTAGGACATTCTGTAGGTAGCTACTAAGTCTGTTTTCTAAGGATCTGTTTCAACTCTGATATTTCTTTGATGATTTTTTTGTCTAGTTGACCTGTTTGTGACAGTGGGGTATTGAGGTCCTCCATTACAACTGTATTAGTGCTTATTTGATTTTTCATATCCTTTAAGGTTTGTTTTATATAGTTGGGTGCACTGGTATTTAATGCATATATATTTATGATTCTTATCTTTTTCTCTTGCATTTTTCCCTTAATAAGTGTGTAGTGACCTTTTTTGACTGTGTTGATTAGTCATGGCTTGAAATCCACTGTCTGCAAATAGAATAGCTACCCCTGCCTTTTGGGGGGTTCCTATCAAATGGATTATTGCTTTCCCTCCCTTGACTTTCAGTCTATGCATTTCTTTTTGAGTTAAGTGTGTTTCTTTCATGTGGTATATTATTGGATTTTGTTTCTTGATCCATCCTACCAATGTTTCTTTTGATGGGTGAGTTGATATCATTTACATTGATGGTTATAACTAATATATATTGGTTTATCCTTATCATACTATTTTCCTATTCTTGGTTCCCTTTCTTTCCCTTCTCTTTAATTGCTTTCCTTGCCTGCTGGATTCATTCTATTAGACTTCATGGAATTGTTGTCTTCATTGTCTTTTTCTAGAATATCCTTCGGAACTCTTTGGTGTGCTTTTGGTGATCATGAATTTCTTCAGGTGTTCTTTATCATGGAAGTATCTTATTTCTCCTTCAATGCGGAAAGATAATTTTGTGGCATATATCAGTCTGTGTTGGCAGCTGTTTTTGCTTAGGTCTTGGAATACTTCACTCCGTGTTCTCCTTGACTTAAGGATTTGTGTTGAAAAGTCTGCTTTGATTCTGATGGGCTTTCCTTTATAGGTAATTTTTTTTCTCTGACAGCTTACAATATTCTGTTCTTGTGTTGAATTTCTGGAATCTTGATTATTGTATGTTTTGGTGTGGGTTTTTTTCTGCCCATGGCTAATTAGAATTCTGTATGCCTGACTTTTCTGTATGTCATATTCTTTTTCCATGCTTGAGCAGTTTTCTGCTATTACTTCTCTGAACAGGTTTTTTATGTCCTTTGCACTATCTTCTAATTTTTGATTGATTCCAATTAATCTTGTTTTTTGGGGGGTACCAGAAATGAAAATCAGGACCTCCCACTTGCCAGCAAGTGCTGTACCACTCAGCTATATCCTCAGCCCCATATTCCAATTAATCTTATGGGTTTTTTTTTCTTTGCATCATCAAGCAGCTGTTGGATTGATTTTTTGTGGTCCTTTGCTATTTTTAAGAAGTCTTTATTTTGATGAGTAAACACAAGTCTATTTTTTAGATCTGATATTCTGTCTTCACATTGGTTGATTCTGCTCCATATACTTTTAATAGAATTTTTCATCTCCTGGCAGTCTGTTTGAGTCTGTTTTATGAAACCCAGTTCTTCCCTATGTTGGGCATTCATAGTTTCCATCACTTCCTAAACTACTCTTATTTTTTCTCTGCATGTACTCTAAATTCATTAACCATATCCTTCATTATGGTTATCCTTAGTCATCTGTGAAATCATTTCCAATTTTTTTTTTGTAAGGAGCCCTTCATCTTCTTTATTACTTCTGCTACCACCCTTTCAGAAAGTTCAGCTGGGTAGCTTTGATTTCTTTCACCTGTCCCCTGGGAGGTCTGAGGTCTGGAGGTCTGGGGTCTTCTTGTTTCCTTATTTTTTCATTTTCTATTTTTTAAAATTTGTTTTCTGCATTATTACTTGTAAATTGCTTGTAGTAGGTAGCTTTATTACTAGTATCAAAACCTCTTCAGGAAATGACTGTTTTTCAGAGATGTATTCTAGGTGTAGCTGGCTTTCGGCTTTTGAGTCTGTCCCAACATCTTGCCTCTTCAATTTATTAGGGATGAGAGGTTGTTGCCTCTTTGGCCTAGCACCCAATTATTTAGCACTGGACTATGGTACTTGTATGACCCCCAGACCATCTCGGTATTGGCATACAAGGAAGAACAACTGATCACAACTATGTCACCCTGGCTAAAGTAGTAGAAGCAGTAAAAACAGCATCAACAACAACAAAAAAAACCCAGCATCAAGCACAGACTAGAAAATGATAGACTGTGGTAATTGTTATATCACTGCCTTTAACCACTGGAACAGTATTTATAGGTATATATCAAAATCTAAAACAAATCAGAAAATTATATACAGTAAATATCTACTCAGCAGAGTAATTTTACCTTTCAGGGAAAACTTTTTTTCTTTTTTTTTTTTTTTGTCTTTTTTTGAGACAGGGTCTCGCTATGCCGTTCAGGCTGGCCTTGAGCTCACTTTGTAGCCCAGGGTGATCTTGAACTTGCAACAGTCCTGCCTCAGCCTCCCAAGTGCTGGGATTACAGGCGTGCACCACCATGCCTGGCTCGTCAGGGCAAAAATATAAAAGAGAAAAGAAGAAAAATAGGAAAAAGAAGAAAAAGAGATTGAAAGTAAGGCTGAAGGACAAAGGAAAATTACCCAAGCTTCAGGAAACTAGTGAAGAAGATAAGAGGGAAAGAATGAAGGAAAAGAACAAAAACCAAAAAAATGAAAAACTGTTCAGATTCATTAAAAAAAATCAAGACAAAAAAAGAGATTTCTCTGCTATTTCAAACTTTTAGTTATCTTCTGGAGTATACAGTTTTGTGGTATGTCCAATTCAAGGCTTGTCTCTGCTGTCACTGATAGGCAAAGGAGGCAGAGCCCAGATCCATACTGGATGATCCCAGCAAGCCTGCAGTAGGATTAAGCATGGTGCTGATTCTGGTGTTTTCAACTCCACAGAAGTTCAGGCCAATCCTGGCCACTGGTTGTGGTGTTTGGGCTTGAATTTTTCAGCCTACAACACCCTGGATGTCTCGTGCTGACCTTACCTCAGCTCCCTGACCCTGGATGTCTCTCACAGTTGTCCCTCACCCAGTCATTGTGGGATTTCAACACTGGGAGCCCTGAGATGAAGCCAGCCCATAGCTGCTCTCAGCTCCAGGTTCAGTTGGTCCCTCCCTAAGTTGGCATCTGGTGAAGCACCCCCTCCAGTGGACACAGTAGTCACTTAGACTGGAGTCATGAGCTGTTGTATTCCACAGCATACACAGCTCCATTCCGTTTGGGCATTTTTCACTGGAAGCCTTTGGAATCACTTACCCTCACAGTGTCTCTGTAGATTTATTTCTCCTCGCATGCTGGGAGACAGGGAGAATGTACAGCTTGTACCCTCTTTTCTCTGCATTGTAGTCTGTCTCTTCACTGTCTCTGTTGGCTCCAGTTTTCCCTTCAGAACCTTCCTGGGTCCCAGGGATCCCCCTCTCTTTGTTTCTTCCCCAAATTGTTATTTTCCAGCGTCTGGATTCTGAATCTGGGAGAGGTTGATTTGTTACTGCTTATTGCTCCACCATCTTCCCACGAGTCATAGCATTTGGGGGGCGGGCAGGCTTTTTAGGAGGTGGGTCAGAGAAACAGTGGGCTTGTGGCTTGCTCTTCTCTGTGACCTACTGACATGTTCTCTGTGACCTGCTGAAATGTCCCACAGGGGTCTGCTGGTGAACTGCTAATATGTCCTCTGTGATCTTGTTCCTCTAAACCAGATGATGGATTCAGGTGTAATCTGAATGCACAGATGCATCTGGGGAGGCACAGAACCAACAAAGCAGTCCCAGGAACTACTAACTGCTCCCATCAATTTGGAGTACTTTGAAAAACCAGAACTGACGAAATCTAGACCAAATTGCAAGCTAGAACACTGACCAAATTCAGAGGCAAAACTCTGGGCAAATTCTCAGCCATGCGAGACCAGATGGCTTTTTACCTTTACTGGTAGGTGATGGCCATCTTTGTCTCCTCTGATTGTTTTTGGCTTGAGGTCTGCTGTGCCTGAAAATAACCTACTCTTGGCTTTGTTTTGAGCTCTTGATTGCATGGATTGTCATTTCGTACCCTTTCACCTTCAGTCTGTGAGCTTCTTTTTGGAAGCAGTGTGTCTCCTGTAGGCAATATATGGTTGCATTTTGTTTTTGACCTAGTCTGCCAGTCTGTGTATTTTCATTAGGGATCAAGTTAAGATCACTGACATCAAGAGCTCCTATTGTAAGGTGTTTACCAAATCCTGTCATTGCATTATTATTCCAGTGCTGATTCTTTTATTTTTGTTTCCTTTTATTTAACTACTTCCTAAGTTAGATGTATACATTCCTTTTGGCTCTTTGGTGATATTGGTACTGTCTTCAATTTTGGCTTAGTGTTTGTGAATTTCTTTAGGATTTATTTGTCATGAAAATCTTTACTTCTTAAAAGATACCTTTGCAGGATATATTAATCTGGGATGAAATTTGTTTTATTTTGGAGTTTGAAAAACTTAACTCTGATCTGTTCTGGGCATTAAGTTGATGTTGAGAAATCTACTGTTATTCAGATCAGGTTGCTTTTATAAGTTAATGTTTTTCATTAACAGGTTTTATGACATTAAATTCATGCAAATTTCTCAAGGTTGGATTATGATATGTTGTGGAACTTTTTTTATATTTTTATACTCATAGCAGTTTGGGGTTCTGTAGCCTCATTTACCTCGAAATTGAATTCTGCCCCTACGTTTGGAAAATGTTTTGCTATGATTTCATTCTTACCATACAAAAACTTTGAGAAAGCTTGGTACATTTGGGGTTCTTTAGTGGTTTGTTTTTTTTTTGATTGTATGAGGAGGAGGAGGAAGAGGCAGACTGGAGTACAGAGCTTTTTGTGAAGGACTTTGTGAACCTTACTAAGGCATTTGACCTTTGTCCTGTAGGTCATGTAGATCTGTTGATAGGTTTTAAATAGGAGAGAAATGATGTTGCATTTTAGCAGCTATTGATGGGAGATTTAAGTTTATACCTTCAGTGGGCTTTCAGCTATTTAACGTTCAGTTCAGCTAGCCAGTGAGGGTCATCAGAGGACTCATGATCAGTGAGGGTCATCATTTCCTACAAATGAGGCACAGGTTTTACTAAACAGTTCCTATTCCAGGTAAGGTACATGCAACTTCTCACTTGATTCATCCAGTATCTTGTGCCCTGGTTTGGTGCTGTTCACAGTGGTGACTATCATATCTATTAATGAAACAGCATGGCAGGAGCAGTGGCTTATGCCTATAATAGCAGGTCCTTAAGCAGGAAAATCACAAGACATAACACAGCCTAGTGCAATTTAGCAAGACCACAAAACAAAAATAAAAATAATAGAAGGGATAGGGATGTAACTCACCATTCCTTGAGTCCATTCACAGTACCACAAGAGAGAAAGTGACAGTGAGAGACAGAGACAGAGAGAGAGAGCATGATGGCTATAGTAACAACAGTAGCATTCAAGCCTCAAGACCCTAATGTACCAATGGTGGTATTACCCAACCAGATGAGAAGATATCTAGAAACTACAGCAATATTGTCCCAGGTTCATGGTACATATTTTGATTATAGCACCTTTGGCTGGCGTCATTAAGCTTTGTGAATGTCCTGATCAATTTGCCAAGGGATAGGAGCAGAGATAGGTT
The DNA here is from genome assembly GCF_000276665.1 of Chinchilla lanigera. Classification (NCBI taxonomy): domain Eukaryota; kingdom Metazoa; phylum Chordata; class Mammalia; order Rodentia; family Chinchillidae; genus Chinchilla; species Chinchilla lanigera. Next base: position 28,599,229 of record NW_004955408.1, read on the forward strand.
TTCCATTTGTTAATCTAGGTGGGGTTCAGGCTAACACCGTTGGTTTTATTGTATTTTCTTCTGAGTCTCTTTTTAAGCTAATTACATATTGAATGAAGTTGTACATCCCTAGGCCCTAAGAGGGAAGGGAGACCGATCTTGATTTGAATGTCTGTATCTCTGCTACTTATCTGTATAATCTTTAGGTAAATAACCTCACCCCTTTAAACTCTAGTTTCACCTCTGTATAATGGAAATGATAATTCCTACCTTGCAGGGTTATTATGAAAAGGTAAGCTACGTGAAAGCAATTAACATGTTCCCAGCACAGAGATCCTCTTGTTTAGCTTCTGTTGTAGTTATCTTGTATATTTGCTTTTCAAGCAAAGGTTGCTTTCTATTTTGTGAAGGTTGAAGTATCCCCTACTACCTCCATCCTTAGACCAGAAAAAAAAAAAATTCCCGCTATGTTCCCGGTATATACATCAAGCCTTTGGATAATTTAAGAATTTAAGAAGGTAAAAAAAATCACGGCTTTAACACTAACAAAATGTTGAACAAAGTGTGTAAACTAATGGGTTATGTTATAAAAGATGTGTAAATTTTAGTGAAATGGAAAGGTAAAATAATGCTCATTTTTAATAACAAAAACTTACTCTTCTTAGCTAAAGTTGTAACGCCCTTCTTTAATTCTTTTCTTCTCATAACCTTTCAACAGGACTTCATCGACTTGACTAGAGAAACCAGACCGAGGGCGAAGGACCGCAGTGGGTTCTCTGTGATTGACCTGACAAGAAGTGAGGAAGAGAATACACCTATTGATACTCTCGATTTGACTTTGGAATCTGTCGTTCCCACTCAGAAGGAACCAGCCTGTCTTCAGACATGTTCCAGCCTGTCCAGCAAAGAGGTGATGGAAGCCCGAGGGAACAGAAGCTCTTGGCCTGTGGCACGAAGAATCATTAACAGTGAGCCTGTGGATCTGGATCTGTTGGAAGAAATTCCTTTTGAAGATCCTCAAGCCCCTGCATCTGTCAGTCAGGACTGTGTTTATCCAGAAGAGCCAAATTGTAGCTCAGCTACATTCCAAGGTGACCTCAGCTTCTTGACAAGCACACAGCTATCTTCAAATGTTAGCTCCCTTTCCCCAGCAAGCAATAATGGCAACAGCAATCAAAGGGCCCCCTTGCTGTGCCCGCGGCAAGATGAGCCATGCCCACGACAAACCTTGCCATGCTCACTGCGAGCCCTGCCATCCCCGCAGAGAGCCTCTCCGTGTCCACCACGAGCCTCCTCGTGCCCACCGCGAGCCTTGTCATGCCCATCACAAGCCACTCAGTGCCAGCTACCAGCTTTGCCTCACCCACCTCAAGAAGTGCCGTGCCCTCCTCAAAATGTGCCATGCACTCAGCACAATATCCCTGTCCTATCTCAAGACTCATCATGGCATCCTCATTGCTCACTGAGCCCACCTCAAGGCTCTCTGAGCCTACCTCAAGATGTACCAGGCCCACCTCAAAACCTGTTGTATCTACAAGATGTGGCATACCAGCAAGATATACAGTCACTGCGAGATGTGTCGTGGTCACTGGGAGAGGTACCACGGCGACTGGAAAATATACCACAGTTACCTGGCAACATAGCACAGTCTCCAGGCAATATGTCACAGTTACCCAGAGGTGTTCTACTTTTGCCAGATGTTCTACAGTCACGTGAAGACGTGCTACGCTCATCAAGAGACCTGCCATGTTCACCAGGAGACTTGCCTCGCTTACCACAAGACAGACCTGACCCTCCCCAGAATAACATACAGAATTGTGACAGTCCTATGGATATCTCAGCTCCATCCTCTACAAGTTGCTCCCCCAGCCCACCATCTTCACGGTCTGATGCTTCCTTAGAGAAAGTTCCTTGGCTTTCTGTCACAGAAACATCAGTCAGAAAAGAGATGTCATTGTCAGAGCCTGCCTGTGCCAGGTCTGTCCAGGTACAAGCACAAACACTGCAAGGCAGGCTGTACAACAGACCCTGCCTGCATAGAATGAAGTACTTTTTGCGACCTCCAGTCCACCACCTCTTCTTCCAGACACTAATCCCAGATAAAGATGCACGAGAGGTGAGCTAACTTACCTACCCCTAGGAGTTACATGTCTTGTCTGTAGGCTTTAGATGAAGATACCTATGACTCAAGTTCTTGTACGAAAGGACAAGCCAAGTGAAAATGATATTTTTTATCTTTTTCTCACTTGTGGAGAGACCATTCAATTTAAGGTCATATCTGAGTTTAAATTTCAGCTCCATCCTTAAAATTCAGCACTGTGCACTTTGCCTTTGTGAGCATTAGCCTTCCTGCCTGTAAAGTGGACACTCATCAGGCCCCTAAAAGCACTGATACATAGAAAGTGCTTGTTTGTGTTTGGTTCATCATAGGCCATTATCAAATTCCTGTCTTCAGTTCCTGTGCCTTTCTTTCTCTTCCCAACAACTTTATTACACTCCCATATAACAGAGAGAATTAACACTCTTGTCACTTCAGTGCCTCCAGAATGATAACTCTGAATTTGTGGTAGAAATTTAATTTAAGATTTTAATGGGAATGTTACTTTCCTTTGGTCTTAATTGATCTATCAGAACTAAACTAGATGTGTGAGGGAAAAACCTTGCGTCCTAGTCTGACAGGATGAAGCCTTTCTTTGTTTGGCTGGTTTGTTATCTGCAACCCCAGCTCCAGCATTAAAAAGAGTGGCTTGAAGTAGTTCAGGAAGTTAGAAGTTGGAGTAGTCAGTGCTTAGCCTAGCAAATGCCCAGAGTTTACATTTACATATGGTCCTTCCAAGTGATACCTGGCCACTAGCTCATTCTCCTTTTTTGCTGTGGATTGCCTTAGGTTGGTGAAGCATCTGTCCATTTTCAGGAGTACCCTTAGAAGCTAGGTGTGGTGGTGCACACCTTTAATCCCAGAACTTGGGAGGCTGAGGCAGGAGGATCACTGCAAGTTCCATGCCAGCCAAGACTACATAGTGAGTTCTAGACCAGCTTGAACTATACAGCAAAACCCTGTCTCAAAAAAACAAGTACCCTTAAGTGACTTGTGGGCATGTTTCCATAGTCAAGGATGCAGTTCTTTGACAGTGTCTCCCTTCTGTGTGCACTTGGCTTAGATTATGAGTTGGCAATTTGGCTAGTAGACAAAGTAGATTTTAATTCCTCATCTTTTTTTTTTTTTTTTTTTTTTTTTGCCTTTTTAAAGACCTCAAACATCTAGACTATTTCTAGAAATTTTTTTGACACTCTTCTGATTTCTTTTAGGCTTTCAATAAATACCTCTTCACTAAACCATTTTCTTTTTTTTTGGCGGGGGCTACTGGGAATCGAACTCAGACCTTGTGCTTGCCAGGTAGGCACTTGTGCCACTGAGCTATATCCCCGGCTCCACTAAACCATTTTCTTAGAACTTCTTTAATTAGTTTCCACAACTGCCACTTACCCACCACTGGCCTTCTTTCTTCTAAGTCTCTTTGTTAACTCTAGCATAAGAACCACAAAGTCTATATCATAGATGTGTTAGTCAGCCTTTTATCGCTGTGACAAAATACCTGAGGAAAACAGCTGAAGGGAGGAAAGATTTATTTTGGCTCATGGTTTCAGAGGTTTCAGTCTGTGGTCCAATGGCTCCATTACTTTGGGCTGTGGTAAGACAGAACATCATGGTCCGAGGGAATGGCAGAGGAAAGCTGCTCACCTGACTGTAGCCAGAAAGCAGAGAGAAAGGAAGACAGCCAGAGAGGAAGGACTGTCTCCAAGGTTGTGCTCCCATGATTCCCTCCCTTCAGCTAGACCCCACTTCCTAGTTCCATCACCTCCTAACTGCCATCAAGTCATAGTCTCATCAGTGAATTAATCCATTCATGAAGTCAGAGCCTTTATAATCCAGTCACTTGTCAGAAGCCCACTAAGAGCCAAGCCTTTAACACAGTGAGCCTAGGGGCCGGGGATATAGCTCAGCAGCACAGGTGCCTACCTGGCAAGCACGGGGTCCTGAGTTCAATTCCCAGTACCAAAAAAAAACGCACAGTGAGCCTTGATAGAGGACATTTTGTATCCCAACCATAGCTATACAGTTGTTTGACTTAAAGGTAAATGCATAAAACATATAGTGGCCTCTCTATATAAATATTTATTTTAGAGCTGTCAGTGTAGTTTGATAATAGAGTACTTGCCTAGCATGCATGAGGCCTTGGGTTCAACCCCCACCACTCAAAAAAAAAAAAGTGTTGCCTTTAGGGATGGGGGAACCAAAACAGTTTCTAAGTATTTTTGTTTGTAGATTTCTCTATTTGTAGACCAAAAGAATTAATAATAGCTTCAAGATTATGGAGTGCACCACACACATGTAAAGCCAGTCATCCAAGTAAGATTTTTGTTCATCTCTTGCCTTCTATCACTCATCTCATTACATGCCTTATACAGTGATCTCTCACCAGTGAGCTCATGGGGAACCTGTAAGTGACTGGAGATATAAGAAAAGCCAAATGGTCTTCTCTGCTCCAGAAGATTTTCTGGAAGGGCAATTCAAGTCATTACCAATTTATCCTATTAACATATAATAGAGTAAAATTTTTGTTCAGTTAGCCCTTTTAAAATCAATAGTACTTACTAATAATAGTGCTTATTATAAAATATTTTATTTGGACTGAAAATTAATAGCAAAATAGAATAATGCTAATCCATTGCTTACTTGTATACAATTCTGTTATTTATTTACTTTGCTGAAATCTTGACCAAGAATGATTGGAGTCAATAAATGTGTGCTAAGGGCTGGGGATTTAGCTCAGCGGCAAAGCACCTGCCTGGCAAGCGCAAGGTCGTGAGTTCAGTTCCCGGTACCAGAGCAGGGGGGGGGAAAAATATGTGTGCTATATTTTGCTGGAGGGAAAAAACATTTTAAAATATAAAGAGATAGGTGTGGTGCCACACGCCTATAATCCCAGCACTCGGGAGGCTGAGGCAGGAGGATTGCCATGTGTTTGAAGCCAGCTTAAACTACATAATGAGACCCTGTCTCTCAAAAAACCAAAAAATAAATAAACAAATGTAATATATACTAATATATAAAGACTAAGACTGAGGCAAGAGGATAACAAGCTAACCTGGACAACTTAGCAAGACCCTGTCTCAAAATGAAATAAAAAGGGCTGGGTATGTAATTCAGTGGTAGAGTGCTTGCCTACCAGGTGTGAGGACCTGGGTTCAATTCCCAGTACCACAAAACTTTTGTACCTTTTTTTCATCACTCATAGTGCTCTCAGACAGCATTTATTATGGTGAACATTTTCCTTCCCAGTTGCCTTTTATGCATAACCATTTGAGTTTTTTAATTGGGATTTTTAGCGTGTATCTGTGTACTGTACATATATATATTGTATATTATATTTATGTTTTATTTGTAGAGTTTGTTTATTCGTTTGCTTGCTTTTATGTTGAGTGCTAGGGATCAAACTCAGAGCCAGAACCTCACTCATACCAGATTAAAGCTCTACTGCTGAGCCATATATAATGTATAAAGTTGTTTTTATTCTTTTGGAAAGCAGGGGTTAAGAAGGTAGTTCTGAAGTTATTCCATCTATGTTTGAAATCAACTTCTGCCATGCTATTTGTTGCATGACAAATTCTTACCTTCTAAATCTCAGTTTTTCTATAAAACAGGAATAATAACACATATTTATTAGTGTTGTAGTTTGTTCTTCTAGTTATAAAACTAATAAGCACCTATTCTGGAAAAATAGAAAAATACAAAAGAACTTATACAGGAAGAATCACCCTACTTCCATAAGCAAATAATAAAAAACTACTTTTTACAACCCCCCCAGTCTATATTTATATTTTCTGTGGGGAAAAGCAACTTAATATTTATTGATGTCTCAAAAGAACAAGAAGTCAGGATTTGTCTCCCAACAACAAAGCATTTAAATCTTCTTTCTTATCTCTCTATTTCAGTGTCTGATACAGCATCACAACTGTCCAAAATCTCTTATCACCTTCACTCTATAATAACTTATACTGGCTCTTGATTCTGTCTCTGCTCTTTGTATTTCCTTTCCATGCTGTATTTTAATATAGATCAAGTCAGATTATATGTAGAATTTAGAATTCTTATCCTTTAATTTTATGTAAGGTTAGAGCCAGGCATGGTGGCACACACCTGTAATCCAAGCACTCGGGTGGCTGTGAGGCAGGAGCATCCCAGTGAGTTCAAGGCCAGCCTGAACTACACAGGGAGACCTTGCCTCAAAAAAATAACCCAGGCATGGTGGCGCATGCCTGTAATCTCAGCACTTGGGAGGCTGAGGCAGGTGTATCGTTGTGAGTTCAAGACCAACCTGGGCTACAAAGTGAGTTCAAGGCCAGCCTGAACTGCATAGCGAGACCCTGTCTCAAAAAGGTAAAAAATAAATAATTAAATAAATAAATAAATAAATGCAAGCTTACAAAATTTTATGTTAAGTTTTCCCTCATGTCGTTAATTACTTTTAGATAAGGCTTTCTTTTCTCTCCTTTTTAAAGTTATGTTCTTGGAAAACTTTACTGTCTTCAATCTATTTCAGAAACTCTTGTTTTATATACTATAGAAATCCACCCTAATTTTTTTTTCTCATCTCTACAGAGCAAGGCTCAAAAATTGGAACCCATACCTCATCGAAGACTAAGAATGGTGACAAACACTATTGAAGAAAACTTTCCCCTGGGGACTGTGCAGTTTTTGATGGACTTTGTGTCACCCCAGCATTATCCACCCAGAGAAATTGTAGCTCACATCATCCAGAAAATCCTGCTCAGTGACTCTGAAACAGTGGATGTCCTCAAGGATGCCTACATGCTTCTCATGAAAATTCAACAGTATGAACCATAACACTTTGGCAAAGTCTCCAGGGAAACCTGGGCTCTTGGCCCAGTTTTCTCTTGCCTATGCTTTATTCAACTAACCATTAAGGAGGGTTCTTAATGCACTAGCGTTATTTGAATTGCAAGTGTTGGAAAATTCAATCAAAACTGGTTTTAACAACTGATAAGGCCAGGGATCTAGTTCAGCAGCAGAGCGCCTGCCTGGCAAGTGTAAGGTCCTGAGTTCAACTGCCGGTTTAAAAAAAAAACAGCTAGTAAAAGAGAATTTAATGGCTTGTGCTACTAGAGACTAAGGAATAAGGTGTGACTTGATTCTGTGTTCATAATGGTTACCAGGACCTGTTTTCTGTCTCTGCTTTGGTTTTATTTTCAGCCACTTCCTGGTAGTCCTCAGGCTCAGGCTTTTATAAAACTTCCAGTGGGAGAATTCACTTATAGCCAGACAAGAGTTCTCCAGTTTGAGTCTTGTGGGGTTTCATTGGCCTAACATGAGATGTGACCCACCTTTGAACCAATCACTATGAACTGAGGGGTAGAATATCATGATTAATTTAAAATCTCATGCTTCATCCTAGTAGGTAAAGCTAGTTGGCTAAGAGCACTGGAAAGTTGGTTTCTTCAAGACAGTGCTTCCTGGCCGGGCATGGTGGCACATGCCTGTAGTCCCAGTACTTGGGAGGCTGAGGCAGGAGCATCATCGCGAGTTCAAGACCAGCCTGGGCTACAAAGTGAGCTTAAGGCCAGCCTGAACTGCGTAGTGAGACCCTGTCTCAAAAAGACAAAAAAAAAAAAAAAAAAAAAGTCCTTCCTAAAAGGGGAGTTCTACCATGTTTATATCTACATACCTTGGATACCAAGGGGTAGGCCAGAGCCCTGGAGATAAGAAGAGGCTTTTTTCTTCTGTCATCTTCTACATCCCACCCCTTTTTCCACGAAATTCTCCAGAATTCTAATTGATGTCTCTTAACTTTCAGGCTGCATCCAGCCAATGCCAAGACAGTGGAGTGGGACTGGAAACTGCTCACCTATGTCATGGAGGAAGAGGTAACAGAAGGGTCATGAAGGTGGATCTTTTGCAGGGGAAGTTTTAAATACAAAGAAAAGTGATAGGAAATCTGTTAGTTAAGTCTACTATTATTCCCTCTGTACACCCCTGCCAAAAAATTACTATTAAAATGTGTACCGCCTTCTGATACAAACATGAATATGTGCATTTTCCCTCACCTTCTTGAGAGCCCATTAAAAATACTAGTAAATAAATGGAGAAAGTTATAAATATGTGGCTATGAAAATAAAGAGAACAGTAGATGTCACTGCTGATCAAAAAAATTACAAGAGTGGTGATTGTTGAAGCCTGACAGAAACCATAGGCAGAAATACATGTGGAAAGGCTGCAGCCACGGAGGGAAGAACGCTCGCCTTTCGAACTCCTTCAGACTGGGATTTGGGACTCAGGAATGTGGTGTGTATGGTAAAAGATAACAGTCAGATATGAGCTGTGATTGGTTATCTGTTAAAAATATTGGCGCAGTCAGCCTCTTAATTCTTGAGCACAGAAAGATCACTAGCCAAGTTGTATGCCCTTTAGGCAAAAAGCCAAAAGATTATTGTGTAAAGAAATTAAATAAACCATCTATCATAAAAATAGCTCACGTATAGCTGGTACCCCAGAAAAAAATGTTCTGTGTTCTGAACTTCAGAGACCCCAGAGCCTACTTGCCAGCTTTCTGTCTGCTCACCCTAAAGCAATTAGATAGAACACATGATTTTCAACCTAGAATTCTGTGCCCAGCCAAACTATGAATTAAGTAGGAAGGCAAATAAAGACGTTTCCAGATACACATCAGCTTGAAAACATATCCCCACACTGCTTCTTAGGAAGTCACCCTTTGGTGTCTATCTAAGGAATGAGGGTATGAGTCCAGGGAACAGTAGGGCAAGTCTACAGTACTATTGACTAGAAGTCCCAAAGTTACAATGAAGAGCAGACTTAGGGAGCAGTTGGTCCCAACTGGAGTGAAATTACAGAGGACTGTAAGGAATATTCAGAGACACATCAGCACAATGACACACTAGGGAGCTCCCGTCCCTTGTCCAGTGGAGACAGTTAACAATATATGGACCAACAGGGCATGGTGGCACACGCCTGTAATCCTAGCACTCCGGAGGCTGAGGCAGGAAGATGACTGCGAGTTTGAGGCCACCCTGAACTATACAGGGAGACCCTGTCTCAAAAAAATAAAATAAAATAAAAAAATATAGAGATATGTAGAGATAGGTAGGTAGGTCGGTAGATGGATAGGTAGATAGATAGGTAGATAGATAGATAGATAGATAGATAGATAGATAGATAGATCGATCGATCGATCTCACAATACCTTTGTGAGAACTCTAAAGATCAGGGTAACTGCAGTGACTATACCAGCACATAACCAAGCAACAAGAAAGTAACTAAGCCCGTAGCCAATCAGGAGGTGGTGCCTGTAGATGATAGAAACAGTTATTTCTGGAAGAAAAGAAGTGTAAGGGTTTGGCATAAGTGAGTGAAATCGTTATGTAGCACAGAAGATCGAATAAATCATGTCATTATGGTTATTGATCTAGCAGCTCAGTAGAGTCATTAAAGAACCAGTTTCCCTCTGATCTGATAGCCCCAGTTTTGCGGTGGTTTGGGGGATTTTTGTTTTTTGTTTTTTGAGACAGGGTCTCACTATCAGTCCAGGCTGGCCATGAGCTCACTTTGCAGCCAGGGCTACCCTCAAACTTCCAGCAATCTTCTTGCCTCAGCCTCCTGCGTACTAGTATTATATGCGTACACTCCAGTTTTGTGTTTATCCTGAGGTTGATAAAGGCCAGTGAGTTGGAGAAACTAACTTCCCATGATTGTTAAAATCAAAAACTCTGTAATCCCAGAGACTCTAGTAGACCTCCAACTATACCTTAGCTGTTATGAAAGTCTAATTATCAGTAGATTCCTAGATCTTTTGAATAAGTAAATTGTTTTTAATTCCTAGAGGGAAAAGCAGTTCTGGGTCTTTACAGAAGATTCCTTTAGCAGCTGCCCTATTTTTCCAGTTTTGCAATGACCCCAAATACAATACCTGCTTTCTCCCAGAAGCCTCTCTTTAGGGAACAAACTTATAGACTCATGACCTTCTCTTGGACTTTGTGGTGTGGTGTGGTTTGTTTTTTGCAGTACTAAGGATTAATTCCAGGGCCTCATGCATGCTAAGCAAGTACTCTACCACAGAGCTACATCTCCAGCCCTTGTTTAGGTTTTATTTTTATAAAGGGTTCACTCAGTTGCCCAAGCTGGCCTTGAACTTGCAATCCTTCTGCCTCAGTCTCCAAAGTAGCTGGTATTACAGGGGTGTCCCACTGCACCCAAAAGACTTTGGGGTTATGACAGCCAGAGACTGAAATGAAAAACTAATTTCTCATTCTTGCTCCCAAAGGGTCAGACTCTGCCTGGGCGAGTCCTTTTTCTGCGTTACGTAGTGCAGACCCTGGAAGATGACTTCCAGCACACCCTGAGGAGACAGCGGCACCACCTGCAGCAATCCATTGCGAACACTGTGCTGTCCTGTGACAAGCAGCCCCACAATGTCAGGTAACCAGCCGAGGCCTGGGAAGGCAAGGGCTGTAGGCAGGCGATTGCTGAGGGACAAAGAGTATCGGGTGTATGAGAAGTAGACCTTGTAATTGTGATAATTATTTAACTATAGACAATCAGAAAGAAACGTTCTCTGCACCAACAATATGGCAAGCACCATAGCTCAAATGATTTTTCTGTCGAGACCATCTGACTACCACTGGCCTGACTAGTTCTATATTCTCCAAACAACCTTGTGAGTTCCAGAGGGAACCTTCACATGTAAAACATTTCCATTTTATAAATCTCAATTTATTTCCTGTTGAGCGTGGTGGTACACATTGGTAATCCCAGCACTGGGGAGGCTGAGACAGAAGGATCACTGTGAATTCAAAGCCAACCTGAATTACACAGTGAGACCCTGTCTCAAAAAAAAAAATTATTTTCATTCCACTGTGAACTTCATATTAATCTCATCTGTCACTGCTAGTTTCTAAAAAGTAGTAAGTATGATAATGGGTTGTGTAACTGACATTAAGGTTCAGTAGGTGGCAAGCATATGTTTTGTTTGTTTGGTTGGTTGGTTTACTTTTCCATAGAATCAGTACCACAGCTCCTAGAAGCTTTGGCATGTGAAACTACTGTATGCTGGGAAGATAAAGATCCCAGGCTGGAACGTTCCTACTAGAAATTCATCCCTTGTTTTTTTGGAAACTGATCACACTAGAAGAGTATACCAATATCCCTATTTTTCAGAGTAGCCTTGAAATTATTCCACTCATACTTGCATTTCCATGTGGTCCTACATATTTGTTGAGAATAGTTTTCACGGGACAATGTTGGGTACTGACTGTTGTAATTACTCCAAGCCAGGTGTGATGATGCACACCTATAATCCCAGCACACCAGGAGGCTGAGGTGGGAAGATCACAGATTCAAGCCCAGCCTGATCGATTTAGTGACTTATGCCTTGTCTCAACAAAAGCGGGTGGGGTTGTAGCTGTGTGTGAAGGCCCTGGGTTCCATTCCCAGTTCTACAAAAGAAAAAACTAATAAAAAAGGAGGGAGTTTCATTACTGTTTCGGTATTAATCCACCTACACACACCTGTCCATCTCTATGTGGCATTTTATGCAAAGTTTAAATGTTAGTAATTGTGAGGAAAGAAAATCGTATATAAAAGTATATGGACTCCACAAAGAGCTTAGTTATGGAGACCACTATGAAGCTCTTAGGAGTCTGTCCCAGGCCTAGGTGACTTGCTTTAAGAGTGGTGGCTGGCGTGCAGTAAGTGAACCTCTCCACTGCAACGGTCACAGTAGAGGCCTGTGACACAGTGATTGACCTATGACACAGTGATACCTTGGAGGGCAAGATAAAGGCACAGCTGAGGACTCCTGGCTATTTCTCCAGTTTGTACGATACAGACTGCAAATGCAGCCATTTGGGTCCTGCTGTAAATGTCAGCCCTAGAGATAGAACATTTCTCCTAATTGGCAAAATTTACTGTTCGGAGAAGTCTTTGATCTAAACTTCCCAAGGTCCTGCTCAGTTCCCACCATACCTCATTATTCCATTCCTTTGTTTGGAAACCCAATAAATGCAAGTGCTCCGGAGAACTCAAGGTCTTAGCTCCCAGGCAGTTCTGACCTTCCTGGATTCCCTCAAAACAATATTCCATTGTCTCTTTTAGTTAAGCCTTTGCTGTAACTCATTCTAGGAGGTTGAGGGGCCTGATGAGTCCCCAGTAGCTTAGGACAGTGATGGTTAACCTTAGAGCTTTCAGTGATAACAAGCAGCCATCTGTGGCACACGTGCCGTAGGTTTGCCACACTGGCTTGGGAGAATATAGTTGAATTTTAAAGTGAAAACAAGTTAAGTAATGAGAGCAGTTCTGTCTCCCATCATACTCTGTGAGAGTAGGCTGTGGAATGAGTAGGACTTGCAAATGTGAGCCTACTGCTCTCATAGTTGCTTTCATTCCTCCCTCTATGGGATCAATTATATGGATTGATTCCTGGGTATAAAAATAGGTATTTTAGGGTGATGGTTTTTTGAGACAGAGTCTCTGTACATCCCAGGCTAGCCTTGAACTCTTTAGGAGAATATTTATAGACTTGAAATCCCAGTCAGATCTTCTGTTTTGTTTTTAAATGATGAAAAATAATTTACTTGTTCCAGCTGAGGTACATTCTCCAGCTGGACAGGGTCTCTCTTTATCACCTAATTGCTTGGGCTGGGCTCAAACTTGTGTTCCTCCTGCCTCAGCCTCCCAGGGTGCTGAAATTATGGATGTGTGTCACCATGTCCAATTTAAATAAGCTCTTTGATTCATTAAGACATGCATATTAGAGTGATGTGGTGATTGCGTGGGTGTATGCATATATTTATGTAAACTCATCAGGTAAAACCTGTACAGCTTATTCTAGGTAAATTACATTTCAAACAGGAGTTTTGGTGGGGGAGAAAGAGAGGAGAGTGTGTCTCTCCTTATTACTCTTAAAGGATTTTCTTTCTTTTATTTTCAACTATGCACATTGTCAAAATTTAAGAAAAACATAGGTTTCTAGGTCCTCTTAACCTGCATTTCCCCATCCCAATTCTTTTGCTGTTTACCTCCATATGTGTTTATTTTTCATTTATTGGCCACTGTAAGTTACTGACTTCCCACAAGAATGATGAGACAGAACTCCCCCCAGTTTTTCCAGTCTTTATACCATTAATGTTGTTATATCATAATTTTGTTGAAATTGTGCTCAGTGTTTCTGTTACTGTGGTATGACTGTGTGTGCTAGTCAGAGGTTAGCAGTGTGCTATGATGATTTGTCCTTTTATTCATGTCTGTTGCTTTCCTAGAGTTAAAATTTGTCTTATTTTTATTTTCTTTTTGTGTGTGTGCATATCAGAAGTCAACCCCAAATTCTCTGCTAGTTGGTCTCAATCTCCCTTTAAGGTGTTTGTTCACACTGGGTAGTCTTAGCAATTACTTCATCTTGAAGATCTGAGTTGGAACATTTTGACCCCTTCAATCAGGACTGGTGACTTCTTTGCCAGTACTCATTATAAACTTGAGTGTTCCCTTTGCCTTTTTCCAGCATTGGATCTCTCTGTCCTATACCTTTTCTTTCTTGGTTTATTGCTTTGTTTCATTGTTGTTTGGTTGGTTGGGTTGTTTTTGTTTTGAGACAGGGTCTTGCTATGTTACTAAGGCTGGTCTTTATTTTTTGTTTTTATTTTTTTTTTTTTTTGGTTTTTCTCCGGTACCGGGAACTGAACTCATGACCTTGCGCTTGCCAGGCAGGCGCTTTTGCCACTGAGCTAAATCCCCAGCCCCCTAAGGCTGGTCTTTAACTCTTAGGTTCAAATGATCTCCTGGTCCAGCTTACTCTTTGTTTTGATGAATCAGGCTTTAATAAGTTTCTAAGAATATTATGTAGGAAGTAAAATTTTTAAAATCTTGAATATATGAATTTTTTCCCAGATATGGATTAATAACTAACCTGACTGCAGATATTTAGTGATTGTTAACTACGTTGATACTTAGTTTAGAAATAACTTTTTCTAGCCAGGTGTGGTGGCTCATGCCTGTAATCCCAGCACTTGGGAGGCTGAGGCAGGGGATTGCTGTGAGTTCAAGACCACCTTGAACTACACAGTAAGACCCTTTGCAAAAAAAAAAAAAAACAAAACATTTTCTGCAAAACTTTAAAGAAAGTCTTCATTGTCTTCCAGCTTCCAAATTTGTTATTAAGGCGTCATAAGCTATTTTGATTACTGATGTTTTATATGTTCTGGTTTTTTCCTCTGGAAGTTTATAAAATCCTCATTTTGTTCTAAACGCTTGTTGTAGGTCTATATTTACCCTTTGTGTTCAGCATTATTGGGGCCATTTCAATCTAGATAAATAATCTTCATTTCTAGAAAATAGCGCTCCTCGTTTTTGATACGTTTCTAATTTTCAAGAGCTCTTTAATTTTTTCTCCACATATTCCTTCTTAAAATCAACAAATAGTATACCATCTTCCAAAAATACAAAAAAAAAAATTATTTTCTTCTTCCCTGGAGTCATGCCATCTCATATCTTTGGTAATGCTAATGATAGATTTCTGGTTTTATTTATTCTCTGATTCTCTCCATAATACCCATTTTCTCCAAGTTGTCTTTCTTGTGGGGGAGGAGCTTGGTGTTGGCTGTCTGATCTCTGACTTTAATGTTAGGCACTTTCCTTGGTCTGCTGAGCCTTGGTAGGTGAGCCTTGAAAGGTGAGAGACTCAAAAGATGATGAAAGCTCTGAGGACGTAGGAGGACTTGTCATTTCTGCATTTTCCTATCGGTGGAACTAGTTTCCCATTTCTTAGAAAATCTCATGTCATTGTCTTCAGATATTCCCTCTTGGACTGGTTGGGTTTTCCAGAGAAGACTTTCAGTCTCCTACACAAAAGATAAAAGACCAGGATGCCAGGGACTTGGAAGAGAAGGGTGAGAAGATGACCTGGATCTCTGCATTCTGCTTGCATGTGTTCATTTAGTGTCCCTGTTTGCTTTGGTGCCTTTGTCTCCACACTGCATCCGATGTCCCAGACCAGAGACCCTCTGTCTTTACCTCTCCACAAAGGTAACCTGTAGTCCATTGAGTTGGAAAGGGATCTAGGAGTCTAAATTTTTTAAAACAGCTTTCCAGCTGTCCTACTTAAACTGATCACCCTCTGTGCTCACGTTGACAGCACATATACTAAAACTTATCCCCTTTCACCCTTTCATCAGAGAAACTGTACACTATTTGAAGAGCTTATTGAAGATCTTTTCTTTCTTTCTTCCCTCCCTCTGTTTTATAACTAGAATTAAATAGGATTATTCTTCTCTACTGCTAGCCTAAGATTCAGCTTTATCCATTCTGCTAAATCAACTACAAGTTATCCCTTTGCCAAAGCTACAGACTAGGAGTAAACGTTATCCTTAAAACATGACACATTTGACTCATTTGCTTAGGTAATGGTCACCTTCAGTCAGCATCTGTTCGCCTGTCCCGATATCAAAGAGTCGGACTTTGACAGTTACCACATTCCACATATCCAGCCCCCACCTCCCGTTTTTCACTTGCCTTCACTGGCAGTAATCATCCTGAATGTTGATTATTTCATTTCTTTCCTCTGTATGCAGTTATACAGCATATATGTGTGTTTCTATAAAGTATATATTATTTTAGTTCCTTTTGGCTTTATATTAAAAGCTATTATGCTGTATTTAGTCAATTGAGACTTTTATTTTTCACTTGATATTTTATAATACTAAGATTTGGCCGTATTATTGCTTGTCACTGTAACTTACTCATTTTGACTGCTATGCAATATTAATTTTTTTTTTTTTTTTGGTACCGGGAATCAAACTCAGGACCTTGCACTTGTGAAGCAGGCACTTGTGCCACTGAGCTATATCTCCGGCCCTGCAATATTTTTTTTTTTTTATTTTGGAGAATAAAAGACGGATAACATAATAATAGGGGGGATTTAGCAAATTACAGACAAAATGGTAGGAAATTATCAATGGTTATCGTTTTACGTATTATTATCTACAAAACAATCTCTCAGGAAAACAAATAGACAAATAATAGTGAGTTAGAGACAAAAGAGGTAGGAGATTATCAAGAGTTGTTGT
>NW_004955408.1:28615689-28653650 GCF_000276665.1 Chinchilla lanigera
GAGAGACTTGCACCTGTGTCTAGCAACAGGCTGTTTTCTTGTTCCTCCATAGTCATGATTACCCAGGACTCCTCGACGGAGATGACGGTCTGGCCAGAGGGAGAAGGCAAACCATGCCCCAAGCCCTCTCATTCCTGTTGGACTAACTGGTAGCATGGGTCTGAGCTCTGGGGCCTCCACCTCAGAGGGCAGACCGATCTCCAGTGGTCTCCTTTGCATCCAGTCCGGCCCTGCAATATTAAATAGTAGTAAATATCTTTCATTTGTTTTCTATCTTCCAAAATTTCACTATTGTTGTCGTCCATCTTCCTTATGGATACTTAAAAAAATCATTTGCTATAATATCAGTAGAGTTTTAGGAGGAAACAAATTAAATGTGTGAATTGGGTGCACCTTTTTTATCTTGGTTTCCTAAATGTTCATCAAAAGTAATTTTGACTATGCGGGGTGTTACTGCCTTGTTGAGCCTAAGCCCTGTATGAGGTACAACTCCATTGCACTTTCATTAAACCTCAGTTATTAGCATTAGTAGATGACACTTGATAGTAGAAATTGACAAGAATTTATATGGTCATCCAGTCCAGCTTTCTACCTAGTTTGGAAATGTTCCTGGCCAGGAAGCTGCAGATAGTGTTCTTTAACCCCAGATATGCCTTTCAGAAATTATAACTCAAAGGGAAATGTTGATATTGTAGTTAGCTTTTATAGCCATGCTATAGTTAAATATGGGATTTTCATAAGACTTGTTTTAATACTGAAAATAGCCTAAAACCACCTCTGTTGCTGTTGGAGAAATCTCAGGGTCTGGTATCCAAGCTGAAGGCTGCGATCCTGAGCATCATAAATATAACAGAAGTTAAAACCTTTTCTCTCTTATCTTTTTTTCCATTGCAGAGATGTTATCAAGTGGCTGGTCAAAGCAGTAACTGGAGATGAATTAATTCAGTACCCAAATGGGAACCAAACCTCTTCAGGAAGAGGAGTGTTGAAAACCAGCAGTGGTCAACCCTCTCCCCAGCCTAACCTGACCAAGAACACCAATCAGCTGTAAGGAGCAGGCACAGTGATCTTTTCCTGGATTTTGGGGACTTAGTGTTAGAGAATAACACTGGTCCCAAAGGAGCAGCTTCCCCATCATTAACAAGCTCTTGTAATTTAGAGCGATCCTTATTAAAGACTTAACTAAAGACTAAATTTCTAACTCTTAAGGTAGAACAAAAGCAGATGCTTTCACCTCACTACTTCAGATCACCACTGACTTGGAGAAGTGGTAGGAAGTGGCGTTCCAGCAGCCTCTCATGCTTAGGAACCTGTGTTTCAATCCTTTATTCCTAAGAGAAAAAAACAGCTCAACCTGCAGGTTCCAACAGGTGCAACAGCACTGGCTCAGCCCAAGGCAGATTCTGTTGCCTCAGACTACACTGTAAAGACATTCACAGCATTTGTGTTTTGGAGTTTAGAGTGGTCCTGGTTTTGTTTTTTTTTGTTTGTTTGTTTTTTGTTTTTTAGGAACCCCAGGATTTTAGAGGCAAGGGCTTTCCTAACACAAATAACCTAGAATTTCATATCTATCATCCTGGTAAAAGCCAGTCATTCCTAACATTTAAAATATAGCCAGGCATGGTGGCGCATGCCTGTAATCCCAGCACTAGGGAGGCTGAGGCAGGAAGATCGTTGAGAGTTTGAGACCAGCCTGGGCTGCAAAGTGAGCTCAAGGCCAGCCTGAACTACGTAGCCAGACCCTGTCTCAAAAAGACAAAAAAAGAAAAAAGAAAAACATTTAAAATATAGCATTTGCACCTAAATTCGCTTATGGCAACTACATAATGTAATTGGATCAACCTGATTTTGACATTAGACTTAGTTTTCAGGTAATTTAGGAGACAGTCTTATCTCAAGGGTGACTGTGTCAGAACAGTGAAACCCTGGGCATACTGGGGAAGAGTTAGTTGGGCATATTTATCTGGGGAGATCGTAAAGTTGAGTTACTCTGGAGGTCCATTTACAGACCCCAGAGAAAAACCAACAAGGTTTCTTCAGTGAAAGGCAACCTTAAGTAAATGTTAATAGAAATAGCACCAGGGCGGCTAAAAGTTAATTGTGTCATGATCTCACTGGCAATAATTACATGCTGATATTTACCATCACTGAGTACCTATCTGCCAGATATTTTCATGTCACTCACAATTTTATGAAATAGATGATGGCGTTCCCCCTTTTCACAGGTGAGTGGACCTAGACACAGAGCAACTTAGCAATTTGTTGAAGATTGAACAGCTTATCACTGAAGAGCCAGAATTTGATGCCAGAGTCATTTGCCCACCTATTGTGTCACTAGCTGCAGGCTTTCTGAAAATAAAACCTTTCTCCTATCACAAGTAATACATGTTTTAAAAGGCCGACGTCAGGCCAGGCTTACCTTTTTGAGGTGTTGCCCAGACTCCCAAAGCTGTGTCAGGCCGGTTCTATCCACAGTCAAGTCCAGTGGGAGGGGTCGGGTCCCGACAGTGGAAGCTCTGAGACTGAGCGTGGTCAGAAACACTGTCAGGGACCCAGCTGAAGGGGAAAATTATATAGCAGATACATAATTATTCCTGTATTAAGTAAATTTGTATTCGCTTCGGACCTGATATTCTTCGTTTACAAAACAGGGAAAGTATAGGTTAGATGGTCTTTGACATTCTCTGGACCCTTTCGATGCTGTGGTTCTATTTTTGAATTTAAAAGCAGCTTGCTTTTGCAGCTTACCGCCAGGTTCTAAGAGGCTCAGATAGTATGATCTGGCAAAAGGGATTCAGGTAGATGAAATTGCTGAGTAGAAGCATGCTCATGTCTGGAGTAGTTTTCCCTGATCTAGTGTGTGCTTTACAAAACCCTTTAGTAGTCTGCATTCTTAGTGTACACTTGCAGGGACCTCCTCCCAGTCACTAGGTACCTTGTTCTTGACCCCCTACTCACTTGTGTCCTGTGTTCTGGACTCAGGATTGTGTGCCAGCTTCAGAGGATGCTGTCCATAGCTGTGGAGGTGGACAGGACTCCTACCTGCAGCTCCAATAAAATTGCTGAGATGATGTTTGGGTTTGTACTGGACATACCTCAGAGGAGTCAGAGGTGAGTCTAGTTTTGTTGTGTTCTCATTAAAAAAAAAACAACTTGGAGTAAGTTATTTTTATAAATTATCTTTTTTACCTGTACTGCCTGCTAAAAGCAGAATTTCAAAAGAGAAAAGCCCAAACTTTGAAAAGAAACAAATGGATCATTCATGTGTCTCTGACTCTGTGAAAGGAGGTTCCCAGCTAACTGCTGTTGTTCGTCAGGCCAGGCATGGTGGCGCATGCCTGTAATGCCTGCACTCAAGAAGCTGAGGCAGGAGGATTGTTGTGAGTTCGAGACCAGCCTGGGCTGCAAATGAGCTCAAGGCCAGCTGGAACTGCATAGCAAGACCCTGTCTCAAAAAGACAAAAATAATGATTACTATTATTTGCAAATAAGATATAATTTCTTGGGGAAAGGTTAGATACTTTAAATGGAGACTAAATTTTACTTTCATATCTATTTGGCTAGTAACTTATCCTGCAAATTCAGACTTAAAATAGACAAAAATAATTTAAATAAAAGCTGACTCTACTTTAACATTCTCTCAGAAAGGACAAATTGGCTGCCCACTCCAATTATACTAGAAGATACTATATATGGTCTTTATCTTAGTTTTAAACATAGGAATTTATATACAGTTATGCAAACTAATTTACAAAATTATCATTCAGTGAGTCTTGGCAAATCCATTCATCTGCATAGCTTGTCATTTTCCAGTGGCTTATTGATAACATATTGAAAAATTGCAACCTGGGCTGGGGATTTAGCTCAGCGGCAAAGCACCTGCCTGGCAAGCGCAAAGTCGTGAGTTCGGTTCCTGGTACCGGAGAAAAAAACCAAAACCAAAAAAAAGAAAAATTGCAACCTAGATAAGATTTTTTTAGGATTTTCTACATGTTACAGTCATGTTATCTGCAAACAAAGACAGTTTAATGTCTTCCTTTTGAATATGTATCCCTTTCCTTCTTTTTCTTGCCTTAGACCAGATAGCACTGCCTTGCTCCTGATCTTAGTCGGAGAACATGTGGTCTTTGACCACTAAATGTGAACTTATCTGTAGATGTTGCATAGGTTCTCTTTATCAGATTGAGGAAAATTCCTTCTATTTCCAGTTTAGTGAGTTTTTTTCTGAAAAATAAATACTGAGATTTATCAAGTATACATTCTGCCTCTGTCGAAATTAGCGTAATTTTTCTTCATTCTGTTGGTGTGAGTAGTTACATTGATTCCTGTAATTTCTTAAATTTTAATCAGCTTGAATAAAAAGTAAGAATAAAAATAAAAGAATAAAAATAGGTAAGAATAAAAATCTTACTTGGCTGCATGTTACCTTTTTATATATTCATGGATTCAAGTTGCTAGTATTTTGGTAAAGATTTTTGGCTCTTCCTTTATAAGAACAATGTTTTGTAATTATATTTTCCTATAATATCCAACTTCACTCAT
This sequence comes from Chinchilla lanigera, assembly GCF_000276665.1. Classification (NCBI taxonomy): domain Eukaryota; kingdom Metazoa; phylum Chordata; class Mammalia; order Rodentia; family Chinchillidae; genus Chinchilla; species Chinchilla lanigera. The sequence continues at coordinate 28,620,232 of NW_004955408.1, forward strand.
ATTTAAGGAAAGGTAAATTAAAACTACACTGAGATTCTATTTCTTTTTTTTTTGTTTTAGTTTTTGTTTTGTTTTTTTTCTGGTACCAGGAGTCGAACTCATGACCTTGCACTTGCCAGGCAGGATAGAGTACCATGCAATTGTAGAAGTTGAAGTTCCCTTCTATTCCATTCTATTCTAACAGTTTTTATCACAAGTAGATATTGAATTTTACCAATGCTTCTTTCTGGAAAAAAATACATGGTTGCTCTTGGAATTATGATATATGTCATTAACTTACTATAGTCTGCCTTAGGTTAATGTTGTTTAACATATAAGAATCTTACAATTTTATATTTTTATTCCCCATTTCCATCCTTTGTGTAATTGTTGTCATATATTTTACTTTCACATATCAGCTCCAGAATGAAGTCTACTGTTTTCTGCTTTAAACGTTTACTGTTTTCAAGTAAATTAAGAGATGGAGGGAGAATCATTTTTATATTTACCATTTTTGATGTTTTTCTACCTTTCTTAAAGACCCAGATTCTACTTGGTATTATTTATCTTCCACTCAAAGAACTTATTTTTAAGGTTTTTTTGTTTGTTTTTATTTTATTTATTTATTTTTTTTGTAGGGCAAGAATGAGTTCTCTCTGTTTCTGTCTTTCTTTTTTTTGGTCTTTTTGGTCTTTTTGAGTCAGGGCCTTGCTATGCAGTTCAGGCTGGCCTTGAGCTCACTTTGTAGCCCCGGCTGGTCTCGAACTCGCAGTGATCCTCCTGCCTCAGCTGGGATTACAGACGTGCACCACCACACCTGGCTGTTTCTGTCTTGATTTTTTAATTTCATCTTCATTTATAAGGCTGTTTGGACATAATGAGATTATGAGCTGACAGAGGCTTTTTTCTCTTCTTATACTAAAGACATTCCATTCTCTTCTGTGCATTGTCCCTGATGAAAAGTCATTAGGAATTTCTGGGCTGATGGTATATGTAGGTGGTAGAGCTCATACTTCAACATGAAGCCCTGGGTTCTGTCACTAGCCTCAGAAAGACAAAAGAATGGCTAGAATTTCTTATTGTTTTGTCCTTATATAATGTCATTTTCTCTTTGGTTGCTTTATTTTTATTTTCACCAATTTGCCTATAATACCTAACTGTGGTTTTCTTTATGCTTATCATGCTTAGAGTTTATTTAGCTTTATGAGTCCATGGGTTGATATTTTCCATCAAACTTTAAGCATTTTGTCCTCACCACCATCTCTCCCTTCTTCTCCTGGGAATTACGGTGTATGTATATTAGACCGCTAAACACTGTTCCACAAATTATTAAACCTCTTTGTTTTCTGTTTGAATTTGTTTTGTCATTTTTTTTCTATTTGTTCAGATAATCTTCAAGATCCCTGATCTTTTTTCTTTTGTACTGTCAATCTGCTGTTAAGCCAATTGAATGATTTTTAAATTTCATTTCTGATATGTTATGTTCAGATCTAGAGTTGCTATTTGATGCATTTTTATAGTTTTATTTCTCTTTGATGAAAGTCTTCCTGTGGTCATTGATTATATACATCTCAGTTCATTTGCTTGCTTTTTAAAATCTTGAGCATATTTATAGTAGATACTCTAAAGTCCTTATCTACTAATTCCAGCATATGTGTCACTTTTTGGTCTTTCTTTGGACCATTTCCTCCTAGTTATAGATTATGTTTCCCTGCTTTCTCCCTTGTCTAGTAATTTTTACTATGCACTGGACATTCTGGGCATTGTATTGTGAAGTCCAAATTTTGCTGTTTTACTTTTAAAAACTATTGCTGTCTATTCTGATTAGCAATTAATTTGCTGGCAGATTAGAATTTTCTTATCAAGATTTGATTCTAGGACTTTTAAGTATGGTTTTGAAGCAGCCCTTATAAAGGGCAAGGGTCTTGAGGCTAAGACCACTCAGCCATAAAGAAGGATAAATTTGAGTCTTCTGTAGAAAAATGGAGGCACTGTGAGACCATAATCTTAGTGAATAAATGAGACACCGAATCTTAAATATTGCATGGTTTCTCTTATATGAGAAAGCCAAAGTATGACTAAGTTAAAGAGCAAAATGAAAGGTAGATGATATGAAGCAGGGAGATAGACCTTGGGTTCAATCTCTTGTACAAAAAGACAAAGAAGAAGCAGAAGAAGCAAAGGTTTAAAAATATTCATTCTGGTTTTTAGAAAACTGTGTTTTATACAATATGTATGTCAGGGCAAAACAAAGGTAAGGTGGAAAAAGAAAACAAAACTGAATACTTTTTTTAAAATTTTTTTTTGGTGGGGGATACCAGGAATCAAACTCAGGACCTTGAGCTTGCCGGGCAGACACTTATGCCACTGAGCTATATCCCTGGCCCCGAAAACTTTTTTTAGACACAATCTAAGGCTGGGAAGAGTGCTTGCACTTCTCTAGAATGTGCACTGCCCAGGGTTCCTCCCCAGTATAGGAGTGGGGGCTGGGGTGAGAGAGTCTGGGACTAGATGTCTACAACGCACCCCCTGCTTATCATTTTTGTAAATGCAGTAGCACAGAGAATTCCCTCATTTTCCGAATATTGCAAAACTGCAGTGGCAGGATATGTAGGAGAAAAGTATTTGGAGCTGGATCTGGCCCTTTTGCTTGTTGACTAAGCAAGACATGCTGTCCCTTCTGGTTGCCATCTCCTCATCTCTTGCCAAGCTGTCTGCCTGCCAGAAGTGCTTGGGTCACAGAACTGGCAAGGATAACCGGACAGACTGGAAACCCTCAGCTGTCCAAAGGTGCACCCTGTGTACCTGAGATATACAGCCTTTTCTAGAAAGCTCACTGCTTTTTTTCTTTTTTTTTTTTTTTTTTTTTTTGTCTTTTTTGAGACAGGGTCACTCCATGCAGTTCAGGCTGGCCTTGAGCTCACTTTGTAGCCCAGGCTGGTGTCAAGCTCACAACGATCCTCCTGCCTCAGCCTCCTGAGTGCAGGGATTACAGGCATGTGCCACCACGCCCAGCAGCTCACTGCTTTTAGAACAATGAGAGTGACTCCTTATCCTGAAGCTGGGCTCCAGTTCTGTCACAAAAGTGCTTCAGCCTGCCACTGCCGTGAAACCTTGCACTGAGTAGCAAAGTCAAGGGCAAGAGTCTGTCTGGGACTATAGAGTCTCAGACTCTGAAATTTAAGAAGCTGCAGTACCACTGTTGTATGGGTTTTGTTTTTGGTTTGTTTTTTTTTTTTTTTACTTCTCTGGTGTTGCCTATGTTTTCCCTTCATTGAAATGCCTTCTGCCTTGAACTTCTTTGGCTCCTCCTAGACCAGTGATGGCGAGCCTTTTAGAGCTTTCAATGGTACAGACAGCCCACTGCAGCACGGGTGCCAAAGGTTCGCCACCACTGTCCTAGACCATGCCATCAGTGCCTCTCCTCCAGTCCTTGGCCAGATATGTCTTCTCTTCTGCATATTGTTGGGGCACTAGCACTTCACATATATGCACACGTGGCCTATGCACTGTAAGTTCCCATTGTGTACCTCTTGCCACTGTTCAGCTAGCACCTTTTTGAGAGTGGTGCTGTCATGTATTTATCCTACTAGCTGGTAATTTACAAGCATTCAGAAATATGTATTCTCATGATTAATCCTCATAGTACAATGTAATTCTTTTTATTTTGTCCTAAACTTGTCATTTTCAAATGTCAAAGACTTTTCCCTCACTCCAGTAATTGTTAATTCATAAAGAGATCCATTTCTGTCCTGTCCAAAGGCATTGTGATTCTGTAGGCCTCTACTGTATGACTGTTAGCTATCTTTTGTTGGGACAAACTGTGGTGGATTGACAACTGGTGGTCAACTTGTAACACCCAGCTGAACTGAACCAGCATGGTGCTGGGAGTGGGAGGCCCACCTGAGGATCGTTGCTGGCAGCATAAGAGGCAGAACTGGAGAGGCTGTAGGGAGCTGTAGGAAGCTGTTTGGAAGCTGTTAGGAGGTGTTAGGGAGCTGCTGGTTCTCTTAGGCTATTCTGCTGGAGGACCTTGTCATGTTGGCTTTCCTGATGGAACTCACCTGTTCTCGTCGGAGGAGCTCGGGACCTCACTGTTGCTGAGGTGGCTGTGGTACTTTTCGGGGGAGCTCTGGTTCTTACTTTGAGTGTCACTTCCTGGCTCCAGTGCAGATCCCTCAGCCTGCTGGCACAGATCCTTCATCCCGCTGATGTTCTAGGTTCCACCACTGACCTTTGAGCCTTCCCAGCATAGATCCATGAAACAGGCCTGCATGAGCCCACATTGTTGTGGGCCCTTGGCCTCCAGCTGGACTTGTGGGGGGCACTGTTATGGGCTCTAGGTCTTCAACTAGACTCATGCAGGACATTGCTGTGGGATCCAGGCCCTCAGCTGTATTCTTTGGTCTTTAGTGTATGGACAGATTTCTTGCACTCTTTTGTATGTGACTTTTTGGGTGACTATTATAATTCTATAAACTATGTGTCCAGTATTAAATTGCTCCCCCTTGTGAAACCTCAAACTACACACAAAGGTTAGACAGTTCATGGTGAATTGTGGTAATGTGTTCTTTGAAATGTGACTGTGATCGTTAACTCCCTCTTCCCACAGAGAGATGTTCTTTACCACCATGGAAAGCCACCTGCTGCGCTGCAAAGTGTTAGAAATCATATTCCTCCACAGCTGCGAGACGCCCACCCGCCTGCCCTTGTCTCTGGCCCAGGCTCTCTATTTTCTAAATAATTCCACATCGCTGCTCAAGTGCCAGGTACATTGCTTCTGGTTCAATTCCTTTTTTTTTTTTTTTTTGTATTGGGAGTCAATCTCAGGACCTCACACTTGCCAGGCAGGCGCTGCACCACTGAGCTAAATCCCCGGCCCCATTTCCTGTTCAATTCTAAACCTAAGAACACTTTTTCCCCAATCCTGCCTGTGAGATTACTAGCTTAAAACTCAACTGCTTGAGCATTAGGTGAAAAGGACTTGAAAATTGTATGGAAAATTTAACTGAGGAAGTTACTATCAGTTACTGTTGTTATCTCTGCAGTCCGATAAAACCCAGTGGCAGACCTGGGATGAGCTCATTGAGCATCTGCAGTTCCTGCTGTCCAGTTACCAGCACGTTTTAAGAGGTAAGATGCACTTGTTCACAAATCGATGATGTCAGAGGCCTCCCATGGACATTATTGTGAGTAATAGTTACTTGGAGGTTCTAACTCCTTCACTTCAGCAAAGCGGTGTTCCTTGGTTGTACTGTGAAGAACAAGGAACGGCATAGCTAGAAATACTGCTATGAAAAAAGAAATACCATGCATCTTTCTTATGTCTGAGAACACAGTGGTCTTCCTAGTTACCAGGTTGTAGAGATAAACAAAAGTTATCATGCCAGGCATGGTGGTACACACGTGACCCTGGCACTCGAGGTTGAGACAGAAGCATTGCTCTGTGAGGCCAGCCTGGGCTACACGGTGAATTCAGGGCAAGCCTGGAATACATAGCAAGACACTGTTGGAAAAAAATTTAAAAATAAAAAATAAATAAAAGTCATCATGATGTGAGGTAATGACCTGATTGACGCTGCCATTTGACCCTGGCTTCTCACTGCACCGTCTTTGTTGAGGGGACTGTAAACATCTGTTAGTACAAGGCAGACACAATGCAGAGCAAGTCAGTGGAGCTGTACGTCTTGTACATCTTGCACAATATGTGAGAGACCCCAAAGGCTATGGAAGTAGCTCTTCAGAGATCCTCGAGTCAGATGAAGCCAGTGACCAGAACAGCTCTGGGAGAGTTAAGTAGCCTCAGGCAAATGCTGACAAGAATAATCATGTATAACTTATTTAAATGAGAATGATTTTAGCAGCCAAGCAAGCATTATTGAGGGCCTTGGGAAAACTGAGGAACTGGTGAAATACTAATTACAGAGGGAAAAACAGTACCTTAACACAGGAGAAAACTGACATCTCCCTTGGATGTATGGGACCGCGAGGGACACACCATCACATAGTGTTCTTGCCAAAAATGCGTGACCTGGATATAAGCAGAGGAAGCTTTGGACAGACTCAGATTGAGTGGCCTTTTACAAAATAACTGACCAGAAAGTTCTTTATTTTTTCAAAAGTATCAAGATCTTAACAAACACTGAGATACTGTTCCAGATTAAAAAGAAACTAAACCATATGAATAGTAAATGCAATCCGTGATCCTAGGCGGGACCCTTAACTAGGAAAAAGAAGCAATGTAGCCCGTTAGTGGAGAGCTGGCGCGGCAGCACAGTCGTAAAGCATTTGCAGCAACAGGCCCTGGGCTCAATCCCCAGTATCTCTCACACACACACAAGCTGCATTGGTGGGACAGTTGGCAAAATTTACATACATTAGACAATAATAATATATTGAGTTTCTTATTTTCGATAATTACACTGGATTATGATAGTAAAATCTCCTGAGTCTTAGGAAGTCTATTCTGAAATTTTATAGCCTCTCCAGATTATTCTCAAATACTAAGAAAAATGTATAAATGTAAGTGTACTTGTTCATGATTGTATACAGTTGATTTTAACTCAGTAATGCCATAGGAAGGTAAGAGAACACTTACATCCCCTGGGGCTTGAAACTAAGAAAGCTGTTTTGTGGAGATGTATTTTTTTTAAAAAGGACTGGATTGGCCATCCGTGGTGGCTCATGCCTGTAATCCCAGCACTTGGGAGGCTGAGGCAGGTGGATCGCTGTGAGTTTGAGGCCAGCCTGGGCTACAAAGTGAGTTCAAGTCCAGCCTGAACTGCATAGCAAGACCCTGTCTCAAAAAAGACCCTCCCCCCCAAAAAAAAAAATTAAAATAAGTAAGTACTGATCAGACAAAAAGTCTTGTTTTAAATCCCAGCTCCACCCTTCTTCTGGTTGGGGTGACCTGAGAGAGGGTGACCTTTAGACTAAGTTGGTACATCATATTTCTGCTTAAAGACTTCAACTTGAGTTTCTTAAAGATAGGGCTATTAGCTGGGTGTGGTAGCGCACGCCTGTAATCCCAGCACTCGGGAGGCTGAGGCAGGAGGATCCTTGGGAGTTCGAAGCCAGCCTACGCTACAAAGTGAGCTCAACACTAGCCTGAACTGCATAGCGAGACCCTGTCTCAAAAACAAACGAACAAAAGGATAGGGATATTTTCCTACAAATCATTTACTGTTCATCATTAGAAAATGACTCTTGATCGAATATTGTCTAACGTCCCAGTATTACCCTATATAGGTGATTGGTTTTGTTTTGAGCCAGGTTCTAACCAAGTATCAAGCATTGTACTTAAGAGTCATACTGGCTTTTTTTTGGAGACAGGCTGGCCCAGGCCCCTGCTGGCCTTGAACTTGCAGCAATCTTCCCACCTCAGCCTGAGAGCTGGGATTATAGGTGTGTACCATCCCTGTCTGGCATTTTACTTATCCTTCCTAACAGACATTTTTTGAGTCCCAACCAATAATTTTGTAGAATGTCCCGTAATTCGAATTGTACATTTGTTTCCTCATGACCAAAATTCATGTTAAAATTTATTGACAAAATTACCAAATAGATGACAGTGTACCCTTCCTGTAATTCCACCACTCTGGGAGGCTGAGGCAGGAGGACTGCAAGTCCAAACCCAGACTAGGCAACTTAGACTTAGTGAAACCCACTACCAAAAACAACAAAAAAAATGCATTGTCATTTGGGGTGAGGTAGGGTCTATAAGACTTCTCCATTGCTTTCCCTTTACTAGTAATTCAGCAGGTGAAGCTTTGTTATTTTTGAACATTGAATACACCTTTATTACATGAGCTAAGCCAGGAGGGAAGGTTTATTTGCACTTCCCGGCCTTGACTTTCCTCAGGTAGAACTCCAGCTCTTTCTCCTCTAGCACACAGCCATCTGCTCAGCCACGCTGGCCTGGAAAATTTCTTAGATTGTGACTGTCCCCTTCAGCCTTTCACTCAGTGGCTTTAGCATCGTTTGGGTTTTTACGTGAATCAAATAGTACGGTGAAAAGTGGCATTGTTCCAGTTACGCCTTCATTCTGCAGTGAACTGGTCTTCTGGTGAAAAAAAAAAAAAAGACCCCTACATACCTGTAAATTTTTTTTAACTGTGTGTTCAGGACTTTTAAGAAAAATCCAGTATGTTGAAATAACTCATTTTTGTCATTTTTTTCTGATCACATTGTCCAACAGGAGGGCTGGCTCCTGTGTACTTTTAACAGGTCCTCATCAGTTTGGGGGCTTTGGTGTTTATTTCTGCAGTACTGGGGATTGAACCCCGGCCCTTCACACTGAGCTGCTTCCCAGCCGTTTTTATTTTTTGAGAGAGTCTCAAAAAGTCACTAAATTGCTTGGGCTTGACTCAAACTTGCAGTCTTCCTTCCTAACCTCCCAGCATGCTGGGATCAGTTTTAAATGTTCCCTTTCTCACAAAAGGTGTTCCCGGTTCACCCTGTAGTTACCTTGCCTTGGTCCTATAGCCTTTTCTCCCAAAAGAATCTGACTTATTTCAGTGGAGAGTTGAGGAATGTGTACAGAAACCAAGATCTGGGTTAGTGCTTGGAAAGTGCTGATTACCACTGCAAAGTCTCTGCTTCTAGCCCCTTTCTGACAACACAGCTACTAAATTATATCATTTTACTTTTTTATGTAGTACATGTTCATAGGAACACGTCAGTCTCTACTCAGTACCACAGGACTCTTCTCTTCCTACCTCAGTCTCCCTTCTCTCATGAGAACCCTTACTCCCAACATGAGTTGTATTTATTTATTTGATCTATCATACATACATACAATACAGTTTCAGAGCCAGGCATGGTGGCATATACCTGTAATCCCAGCTCTCTGGGAAGCTGAGGCAGGAGGATCACAAGTTCAAACCCAGCCTGGGCAATTTAAGTGACTTAGTGAGATCCTGTCTCAGAATAAAAAATAAAAAGGGCTGAGAGTGTAGTTTCGTGCGAAGGCCCTAGATTCAATCCCCAGTACCAAGGGATGAAGTGGGTGGAAACAGGTTCACAATACAATAAAATACCCACAAATTTAGTTCAATATTTCTTTCCATACTTAGAAATCTACCTAAAGTTACTCAAAACTCACCTGAATTTTTTCAAGTAGCGTATTAATTTGAAAGTTCCATTATTTTGTTTAAATCAAAAGGGAAAAGAAGCTGTAAGAATACAATTTTTTTACCGTATAAAACTTCTTGAATGTCCGAGTAAAGCAAGAACAAGCCCTTTTTGGAAACGGGGCTACCACGGAACTCATGCCTGTGACTTGCCTTCCACTAGTAAGGCAGCAGGCCCTTATCCACTAAGTTGGATTTTGCCTTTGTAAATCATAAAAAGCATTTCAGTTTACCTGACTCCTTCCCTCTTGCAGAGCACCTACGCAGTTCAGTGATTGATCGAAAGGATTTAATCATCAAAAGGATTAAGCCCAAGCCCCAGCAAGGAGATGACATCACAGTGACGGACGTGGAGAAGCACATCGAGGCCTTCCGCAACCGTCTGGTCCAGATGCTTGGGGAGCCTTTGGTCCCCCAGCTCCAAAATAAAGTGCACTTGTTGAAGCTCCTGCTCTTCTATGCTGCAGACTTGAACTCTGACGCAGAGCCAGCCTCAAGGCACTAGAACAGCCCACGAGGGTCTCCTCAGCACTGAGCACTGAGAATACCTCCATGAACTGTTTCTACCTTCCTGGACGCTCTCAGAGTATGGACAGTAGTGAAATCCTCGCAGGACCAAACTTATTTATCTGTAGGTCATAATAACTAAGTCTTCAGTATATAGCTCTTTAATAATCCTATCCTGGCCTGTTCCAAATATGGCTTAAATATACAAGGTGTATATATTTTTAATAAATTATTTATATATACATTTTTTGAAACAGGTGATAGTAAACGCACTATATATTTTAAAATTTCCTTTTGAGACATGAGAGACTCCTCTGCTGGACAGACTACATCACTGTTGTCATTCAAGGCACTACCAGCCTTTCTGGAGAGACAGTGTTTTCCCTAACAGAACACAGACATCCTATTGTAGACCATTTTATATTACCTAGAAGTACAAGTTTGTGGCCAGTCTATTCATACCTAATGTAACAGAGGGGGATGGGTAGTACCTGGAAACAAAAGGATAGCATGTATTATAAAACATTTGATGTTAAAATGATATAATAAAAAGCCAACAGTTTTTCAAAATATCAGCTTTACCATGCTTAGGTTCCATGGCTGGGGACAAGCAGAGTGTCTATTCAAGACAGGACAAAAGAGCCAGGTGCAGTGGCACACGCCTATAACCCCAGCAATCAGGAGGCTGAGGCAGGAGGATTGCCATGAGTCTGAGACCAGCCTGGGCTACATAGTGAGTTTAAGGCCAGCCTGAAACTACATGGTGAAATATTGTCTCAGAACAAACAACCAAAAAAGACAGATACATTTGAGAAAGTACTAAGGATTCTTATTGTCAAAACAAAAAGATGACACAAATAAATTAATTGTAATAATTTTGGGCGGCAGGGCTTCTCTATAGGTCAGTTCCTTGTAAACAAAATGCTACCTAAAACAAAAAACAGCAAATATTTGACAGTCTTCATGACACTGAACATGTACACACTGAAAAGAATTAAAATGGCAGTTTCTCTTTCCTTTTCTCAGTGAGATACGCATCACATAAAGGTAGGAGCCTCATTTTAGTGAGAACTTCCACTGGCAGAAAAATTTTGAATTCTTCCACCACTGCCACCCCACAAAATTTCAGGCCCTGATCTGGACAAAAATCAAAACAAGAGGACACTAATTTTACGTGAACCTGAAGTCTGTAACTGTACTAACCATCTTTACGCTAAAAAAAATGTAAAACTCAGGAGTTGGAGGTGTAGCTCAGTGGTACGGTGCCTGCCTAGCATGTGTGAGGCCCTAGGCTCACTCCTTGTATGTATCAGTATGAAATCAGAAGACTGAATTTTGACCTTTAGTTTTCAATCAAATTGGATTTAGACAAACCTCATTTTGAAGAGCAAGAAAGGATACGCAGCATTTTGTTGTATGATAAAAGGAAGTATCTCTCCTGGGGCAGTGGCCCAGGGGGTACCAAGAGGTACGAAGGAACGGCCACAGCACAGAATGGTCCGTCAGGATGACTAAAAAGCAAGGTGACTCCAAGTGAGATCCCTCCCCGGCCTGGCTGTGGACCGTACGCAGATCTCAGATGGATCTTAGGTACTACATGATGCTGGAGCACAGTACCAGCACCATCAAAAGGGCCACAGTTGCCCAAATAAGCTAGTAGGCACCTCTACACCATAATTTGTCACTGTTTGTGTTCATTGTGATGAAACAATCAAGGAGTCTCAGTTTTGGAACAGCATAAACATTATTTACCTAGTAAGCAATGATCGAAGTTGTCTAGGATAAACAATACAAAATAGGTAACGAGGTCCCCCCAAATCACTGCTCAGATTTTTTTAGTCTAAAGCAGTGCTTCCACACAAGTACAGGCTTTGCACTGTTTCTCAAAAATTAATTGTGTCTCCAGCAGTAGCCTCTGTTTAAGAGGTTTGAAAATACACCATTCCTTAAAAAAAAAAAAAAATCCTATGTCAGAGCCAAGGGAAGTGGGACACAAGAAACCCTCTACCCAGAGTTCCTGGGACAGAAAACACCCTAGAACCCAGTGGGTGTGAGCACATTCAAGTCACGCGGTTTGAGATTATGGGTCCGCGGTGGTGGTTTCCTCGTTTCTGTCATGGGGATATCCATCTTGGGTGGCTTGAAGGCTGCTGGATCTTCAGCCATTCGGGCGGCCTGGGCCCGGATCAGCTCCATGGGGGAGGGCTTCTGGGCTCCTTTGTAGGCCTGGACAGCAAAACCTCCTATGCAAGTAAATCAGAGAACAAATAAGTACAGACCACTAGGGGGCGCCCATGTACAATATGGTAAACGTCAGCCACACCGCCTTACCAGAATCAGACTTCTGGAGGGGTCTTGGTCCGAACACATTCCATTTCTCTAAGGAGGTTCTGTCCTTGTCCCCACTTCCAGGATCCATGGTGCTAGGATTTGAGCCAGTTAAGGCTGTGGAGGAACCAGAAGTGAACCAGCCTCTGGAGGACAGAATAAAACATAACCTAATGTGTCTTCTTGCACTCTAGAAATGTCACACCAAATCGCAGGAACTGGGAACTGTGCCTCACTCTGAAAGGTCGGCTTAAATGATGCAGCGCCCGAGCATGAGTGCACCGAGGCTCGGAGGGGTCTTGGGGAGTTCTCACCTGGACTTCTGCTTCGGGGAAGAGTGAGGGCTGCTGCTTGGGCTGGACTGGCCTGACGCAGGCTGCTTCTCTTCTTTTGTCATCTCTCCACTCTGCAGCTTTAATTTCTGTTCACAGGGGTGAGAAGACTTTCAAAATCAGCAAACCCATGCAAGCCACAGAACAGCTCGGTCTGAGCATAAACATCGGCCTTACATTCTTTTTTTTTTTTTTGGTCTTTTTGAGACAGGGTCTCGCTATGCAGTTCAGGCTGGCCTTGACCTCACTTTGTAGCCCAGGATGGTCTTGAACTTGCAACGTTCCGCCTGTCTCAGCCTCCAGAGTGCTAGGATTACATGCATGCACCACCACACACAGCCTTACATTCTAATTTCAGGACAAGGAACAACATTCAGAGGTAGAATGGTTTTGTTTGTTTTTTGTTTTGGGGGTTTTTTTGGTTTTGAACTATGTAACACATATCTCTTTGTGCCACATTTGGTGAAATTCCATCCTTTTAAAGAATTATACTCAAGTCTGTAACATCTCAAAATCTCTACGCTAAAAGTGCTAGAGCTTTTAAAATGCAGTACTTTTCCCACAAGCACCTGGCCAGTAAGCAGGAGCCAGATCTGAAGATTCAGGCCTTGCTGGCCTCTTAAGACCCATACTCTCCTCTCCTAGGTAACTCCCACATGTGCCAGGTGCCATTCCCAGACTCTATAGGCTGAGTCTAGGCTTGTGCTTCCTCAGTTCTAGGTCACAGTTGCTACTTCTCAGGTCTAGGTCAGAGTTCTAGTGTCCCAATCCATGGGCGTACGTGGTACATCACTGCTTAGCCCAAGCTACATTCTCACTCGGCAGGTCAATTTGCGAAAGTCGACAGTCTGTCACAAGACTGGACTAGTACCTATCATTTCAGTCCTCCCTCATGTTCTACCCAGTGGCCAGGACGCAGAACACGGGTGGGCCAACCAAAGTGAATCCTATCACTACACGGAGGAACTGTGCAAAGGAAATTCCGACACCTGTTCTAGAAGGTAGCCAGGTAGCGAGCACTGACAGGGCCCCTCTCTGGAGGCATCTATCTTGTCTGAGCGCTTCAGCTGGCCACCAGCCAAGCACTGATTTCCCCACAGCATGGCTTTTAAACTCAGCTTGTAAAAGAAGCATCCATGTGCCCACAACACTTTGCAACTAGTCCACAATATCCCACAGCCCTAACCACAGGCAACCAGGTCCACTTTAGTCCCCCTCCCCTGTACACGGGACACCATGATCCTTTCCGGCCTGCTGTGCGCTCCTCCCTGTGCTCACAGGCCCTCTTCACGCCCCACTGAGGACTTCTCAGATAAAGCTCGCAGCAGGACTGGACTCTGACCCCACCCTTGCTCACAGGAGGCGCTTGGACTTCCTCAGCTCTATGTTTGCCCTTTCACAACTTGGCTCTGCCCCCGCCTTCCAGAATAATCTAAGCCTCTCAGGAGACAGAGCCTCAGACTACTTTGGAATAAGAAGAAAAAATGAAAAGGAAATGTGGCATCAGAAGACCTTCTGAGTTCAGGGAGTGTGACTGGCTGAACATACAACCTCGGGCCTCATTTTCTTCATTTACAAAACGAAGAAAGAATACAGACTAGTGATGAAGAAAACTCCAGTACTTCCTAAATCATGACATGCCGTTCTGTATACAGCCAGTTTTTTCGGCGGGGGGTTTCCGGTACCAGGAATCGAACTCACGACCTTGTACTTGCCCGGCAGGTGCTGTGCCACTGAGCTAAATCTCCAGCCCCCCTGAAATTATTTTATTCATGATTTGTCATAACCTTTACTAAAATTATTGATTCCAAGTTGAGAAAGCAAAACCATTCCAGTTCTACAATGAATTTTAACTTCTTAAAAAGTAAACGCAGAAAAAAAAATTAAATGCAGAGCATGACGTTGCTTTGCAGCTGATGTGCTAGCTTGAGGCTGAAACTCAAAGTCAGTTAGTATGGCACAAAAACTAACCCACACCTCCTTCGCGGTTCACAGAGGAGCCACGCGTGTCACATGTGAGCTGACACTCGTTCCACCCTTCCAGCCAGAACTAAGTAACACAGATGCCCTCCATCTATAGTTAAGTAAACAAAAACTATGGGGCTGAGGCCCTGCGGCCTCCAGCCAGGAGCGCCAGCAAAGACAGGAATGACCCAGGTCTACGTCCCCTTGCCCAGGTCTCTCTGCCATTCCACAGTTGCCACCCCGCTGAGGCAGCGACTTCCACACCAGTCACATCTCAAGCCATGGAAAAGAAGGTTTGGCTTCTTAAAATTCCTACGAAACACGCTTACGTGGAGTGCTTCTGCCACTCGAAGGTACTTGGTCTCCTCGGTGGTGAGGCCCTTGTGCGGTGTGTAGCCAGCATCTCTCAGCCCTGCCTGCTGCTCGAAACGGTGAATGCTCTCCTGGGTCTGTTCTGGAAACAGAGGAGACAACAGTCATGCCCATCCTGCTCACCCACAGAAACCAGCAAGAGTGCACAACAGGTGAGAGCGGAGGGTTCCCGCAGATAGGAGCCAAGTGCTAGGGCTGAACCTCACGCGAAGGCTCCCCGGCCAGGAGGGGGCCTTGCCTCACACCAGGCTAAAGAACAGGCCGTTCCTAGGCGGACAGCTGAAGAAGCTGCTTACCCTCCTCTTACTTGCACACCATGACATCTTTGTTTTGAGAAATGCAGCATGGAGAAGGGAACTGACATCCAGACGCAAGAAATTCTCCAAATACAAAGTGTCTTAAGAGCTGCTAACCACCCTCATCACCCACCCAAAAATCTTTGCAAAGGGAAACAAGTCACATTCAGGCCAGCAGGTTCCAAGGTATCAACTAAATTCAAGCCACAAACCTGCCTTCAACTGATCCCGAGTTTCTTACATGTCAGAGGGTCTGTCATAATGCCTGGCCCAGAAGACTCAACATTCAGTCGGACCCAATTATTTCCTAAGTCCATTGCACTATGGAATGAATGATGGCTGAATTTTGGCCTAAACTGTCCACAAATTACATATAATCTGTCCACAAATTATATGTAGGAATGTGGCAGCTGTGGACCAGATGTCTAAACACCAGATGTCGGGGCTGGGGATTTAGCTCAGCGGCAAAAGCGCCTGCCTGGCAAGCACAAGGTCGTGAGTTTGGTTCCCGGTACCGGAGAAAAAACAAAAACAAACAAACAAACAAACAAACAAAAACAAACACCAGATGTCTTCCTCTGCTAAAGAAGTATCTCCATCAAAAATAGAAGCAATGAATGAAACATACACACACACACACACACACACACACACACATAAAGATGTTCTCCAGCTGGGCAGGGTGACATATGCCTAGAGTCCAAACACTCAGAAAGCTGAGGAAGGAGGATTCCAAGTTCCAGGCCACCCTGGGCTACATAACAATTTCAAGCCCAGCTTGGACTACATAGAAAGACTCTGTCTCAAAAATGAAAGACAAAAGTTTCCAGTTTTATCAGTCACCTGAAAATCTAAAAAAGAGAATTGTAATGAATTATGATACACCAACATCAGGACCTTAAAAGCAGCTATTTAAAAAAAAATTATGACTAACAAAATGAAAACCTCATGACATTATTTAAAAAAAACAGAATGCTATGTCTATTGTATCTACTACAATTAGATAAAAAAAATGCAAAAACACAGAAATGAGTATGCCAAGTAAGTATCTGCATGGCATTGGTGTACTGGAGTGTTATCATCTAGCCTGTTGGTAAACTATACTTTCCTGAGTTCAATTTCCAGTACCAAAAAAAAAATGAAGCTTGCAAGCCAGGCGTGGTGGCTCACACCTGTAATCCCAGCATTCAGGAGGCTGAGGCAGGAGGATCGTTGCAAGTTCCAGACCAGCCTGGGCTACAAAGTGAGCTCAAGGCCAGCCTGAACTGCATAGCGAGATCCTGTCTCAAAAAGACAAAAAAAAAAAAAAGCTTGAAAAGTACAAGTAATAGTTGCTGATTCAAATGGTACATTTATGTTTGAAGAAGCAAAAACCAAAGTAAGACTTTGGACTTTTGGTTCTTGGATGAACTCTCCAAAAACTGCCCAAGACAAACTGAGGCCTTCCTGGAGAAAAAGGGCTTTGACTTAAAAAATGAGCCAACCATGGAGAACTGTTAGGTACCTTAGCCCCAGTAGGAACATTGCTGCTGACAAGCAGAGCTGTGTATCCAATAACTGTTAACTTCCCACAGCTATTAGAACGGTCCTCCAGAATGAACAAGTTCAGTTAAAGTGTCATAAAAGTTTTTTTAAAAAACTCAAGCTCTAAGTCAGGCCTAGTGGCACACGCCTATAATCCCAGCACTCAGGAGGCTGAGGCAGGAGGATCATTACGAGTTCCAGACCAGCCTAAACTGCACAGCGAGACCCTGTCTCAAAAAGACCAAAAAAAAAAAAAAAACCAAGCTCTGTTCTGTCAAACACAAATCAAATTTTTTGTTTGTTTTTGAGACAGGTTCTCACTATGTAGTTTAGGTTAGTCTTGAACTCACTATGTAGCCCAGGCTAGCCTTGAACTCACAGAGATCCTCCTAAGCCTCTCAAATGCTGGGATTACAAGCATGCGCCACCATACCCAGCAATCACACACCCCTAACCCATTCACAATGGGGCCATAATTGATGTCTCACTGCCAGAGTGGCTCTGAACTACTTGTGGTACATGCATGTCACCCTACCAGGTGGTACAAGCTGCCCCATGGGACAGTCATGCATGTACCACTGGTGGTTCAAACCAGTGGGAACATATTAAACCTAAAAACTTGCACCAAACCTGGCCCTCTTTCTGGTGGACGACTTTGAACTGTTCAGACAGAGAACAAAAAAATGCAGGGATGAGGGAGATGCTTCGGTGTGTTGCTCTCTCCAGCAGAGCCTGGGTGGCGGCAATAGCCCCTCCTAGCTTCAGCAAGGGGTCAACTACTCAACTCACCCTCAATCCACCTGCCAGATCCCCCATTCTACAAAGGGGGAACAGTCCCTGCGGTGGAGGAACTTGCTCAAGACCACACTGATCAACATGGGAAGTGACACTGTACCAATAATCCAGCAGGGATGCACTTCCATCAACTCAGCGGCTTAATGTTGGGCAAATCCTCCACCTACATGGAGCTTCAGTGCTGACGCAGGTACTACTATGTTTGCAAACCCCCTGCAGCTAGGTTGTAAACACACTCAACTCTTCTCCGCCCTGCTTCACTCCACTCTGACAATGAAAGGTGCTTACTTGTGATCAGAGAACTCATGATGACATGGGTAGCTTTGGCCTTCACCACCGGGACCTTGTCCGCGCTGTCAGTGGCCGTGGCCAGGGTCATGGCACTTGGGGGTACACTGGCCTCTTCTTCCTCCGCCTGTTCAAGAGAGGTAAGGCAGCACTGGCGCAGGGCAGGGGAGCCACACATCTGCACTTACTCTTTTGGGAAAGAAGTGCCTGCAGTGTATTTAATCTGAGAAGTGGGGAAATGTTTAAAGGGGGCAGTGGTCACCTCCTCCCAGTTAGGTAGCTGTGATATGGACCACACTAAGATACAGATATTATGGTGAAACTTGAATCCATAAAAAGAAAGCCAGAATTTGTAGCTCTGAGATTCACCACCTTCCTTGGCTAATTCTTTCCAGTATATTCTAGTTCTGGGGCCGGGAATATAGCTCAGCGGTACAAGGGGTGAGAGCAGCCTGGCAAGCACAAGGTCCCGAGTTCGATTCCTGGTACCAAAAAAACACGAAACTATCTGATCTGGTTCTGTGCCCATAAGAATGCAGAGGAAACACCTATTGCAAAGCACTGACCAGGTAATACCGGGCAATAAGCCTGACTTTGTCACTTGGTGGTTCTCAACTTTGCAGAGCATCAGACTCACCTGGAGCTCTTGTTAAAGTCACTACTGGCTCCACCCAGAGTTTCTGACTGGGTAGGTCTGGACTGGAGCTCGTGAATCAATGTGTCTGGGGATGCAATGCAGCTCAGTAGCACAGCACTCACCCAGCATGCACAAGGCCCTGGGTCCCATCCCCACCACACACACACACACACACACACACACACACACACACACACACGCACAAAATAAACATACGTATATATAACAAATTCCCAGGCTCATGATGCTTCTGGCGGCAAAACTTTCCTTTGAGTACCACTGCTCTGAAGCAATGGTCTTTTAAAACAAAAATCTATATAGCTCCTAATCCTCTGTGTACAAGAGCTGAAGCCTCCACCTGATCTAAACAGTTGGATATTTGACGTCATGGTGAGACCATGCTCTTTTCTCTGCTTCTCCAAAGGAACCTAGAAGAAGGCAAAGGGGTCAAAAAGTAAAGATGCAGAAAGGACTGAAACAGGTGTCTCTCACAAAATAGGACCTATGCTTTTCAGTTAGGACCTTTTCCAAGCAAAACTTGAACCTGTTTTCTTACTTGGAATATAGTTGATGCCTTAATCTGAGGATAGTCAGCGTTGATGAAAGAAAGCATGTATTCAGTCTGGCTGAGTTCTCCTTTGAGAGCGTCTGTTCCAAACTCCAGCTGAGGCAACCACACTCTGCCCTGTGCAGCAGCTGCAGCGCTCGCGCGCAGAGGCAGTGCCACCCTCACAGCAACTTCAGAAACCTGCTGTCTTCTGCTCTCACCCCTTGAGTCCACCGCTTCCACAGCACACACAGGCTGCCACGGTCCTTTTCTCCTAGCATTTCCACTACTTTTTATGCAGAATGCTTTTTCCTGAATGACCAACTGGGTCAGACTCCTGTAGATAACTGACTGATGTGTTTTTCCCAGAGTTGTAAAGGACGCTTTCTTAGAAAGGAAAGGAGGGCCGGGGATGTAGCTCAGCAGCATAAGCGCTTGCTTGGCAAGCCTGAGGTCATGAGTTTGATTCCCAGCACCAAAAAAAAAAAAAGAAAGGAGGTCTGTGTTCTGAAAACATAATGGGAGAAGGACAAAAATGACTCATTAAAAGAAGGACTAAACTTGGCTGTACTAAGTGAACATTAGCTGACAGCCAGTAGCTACACACTTATTTCGTGCCAAGCCTTTAACAGTAATTTGTATGTCTCACTGCCAGGTGGCTCAAACCACCTGAGTACATGCAGGACTGTCCCATTGGGCAGCTTTCTATTAATTTTATTAGTAAAAGACCAATAAAAGTGATGAGATCCATTTGTACAGACAAGCCACCTGATGGGACAGTCATGCGTGTACCCCTGCTGGTTTAAGCCAGCGGGAACATGTTAAATCCTCTTTTCTTTAAACCCCACACCACCTCTATCAGAAAATATTATTTCTGATGGAATAAGATCTGTGGTGCATGGGTGAAGCTGTAGGCCCAAGGTCACAGTAGTGCACAAGGTGCATTTAAGCAGACCTACTATCCACTTCCTGTCAGGCCCCAAGCTATCACACAGCTCAAAGTTTGGTGACACCGCAGCTGTAGGTCAAATGGGCTTCCCTGAGACTGTGACAGGCCTAGTTTCTTCAGGGAAGAGTAGAACCTTTCTTGGATGCTTGGTGGTTGGAGAATAGGATGTAAGAAGCACAGGCCTCAGCAGCGAAACTGCAACAACCATGTGCGAGCTACAAGACAAAGCACACAAGGGCAAGCAGATCAGTGGTGCTGGGAGCAGCCCAGGATCCCGGAGGACAGCAATGACAGAGGGGCCCAAGGCAGAGAACAGCCCAGAAGAGAGCATGACCTGTGCAAGACAGAGCCAGTTCAGTCCCTGTCACAAAATAGACTTTTTTTGCGGGCGACAGGGTCTCACTATGCAGTTAAGCCTGGCCTTGAGCTCACTCTGTAGCCCAGGCTGGCCTCAAACTTACAATGATCTTCCTGCCTCAGCCACCTGGCCTGGCTAAAATATACTTTTACAGGAGTGTGCCACCAGGCCTGGCTAAAATATACCTTTTAAAAAATCTACTTTTAAACTTTTTAAAGTCTCTTTTATTTTAAAAATCTAAGTGTTCCTGAATGTTGTCCCTAAATACTGCAGAAAATACAGAGTAAGATTCCCAAATTCCCAAATGCTCCAAAATATGGAACTCTGAGCACTAACATGATGCCACAAGAGGACAGTTCCACACCATGAGCCTTTATTCCATGCACAACACTATTTAGATTGTATAGAGCCACTTCGGGATGCATAGATATGTGTGAAACACAAATGAACTGCATGTTTAGACTTGAGTCCCATCCGCAGGATATCTCACTGATATATGCAAAAAACCTAAAACACGGTTGCTCCCAAGGATTTTGGATAAGGGATACTCAAGCTGTACAAATCTTGGACCTGCTGCCACCTCATAAAGCCAAAGGAGGGTGATAAATAATGGAGGGACTGTGGTGGGCACCAGGGCACAGTGCAGAAATCGAAGGGAGAGGAGACAGACTTACTGGGAGAATAGACACGTCGAAAAATCTTACAGAAGAGATGTTTAAGCAAAAAAAAAAGGATACTATTTTTTAGGCAAATGGAGCAGAGAAGAGGGAGAGAGAACGGGATAGGAATGGTAAACATTTATGTAAAGTGTGAGGCAAAGACTCAGAAGCATAAAATACCCTATTAAGTGTGTGAAATGCTAGGTAACCTGCACAGCTCGATCGCTGGGTAGGGAAGCAGGGGAGAGGCAAACAGGACCTGGACGTGCAGAACTTGGATCGTGTTCCAGAGCTTGGACTTTGAACGGAGGAAGAAGGGTAGAGAAAAGTCTGGGGCAGAAGACACAACCATTCCAGTTTTGCATTAGGCAAAAAAACAAATGAGAAAAACACCAGTTGTAACTGATGCACAGAGAAACACGCAGAGAGCAGATGCTGCCCAATTCCATCCGCACAGGGAGCCACTGAAGGCTTCTGGGGCAGACAGGGAGAGCAGAGGGGCTGTGCGTGCCGCAAGCAGTGGCGGAGTCAGGTACCTTAGCAAGGTGCTGATACTTGCGCTCTGGAATCACAGGCTTCCAGGGGATGCTGCCCATGTCCGAGGGAGGAGGAGTCATGGGCGCAGGGTCCTGCAGGGCATCATCGTAGCTGAATGCCCGGCGGCACATCCCGATGGGCAGGGACATCTTGCCTAGAGGCCCACTGGGCCCAAGAGCTAAGAACAGAGACAGCTGTCAAAGTGGGGTTAGCAGCCGGACATACATGCAGCTTTAAATCAATCTGTAGAAAGGAAAGCTCTGAAACAAGCGATTCCACAGTTCATCATTCGAGGAAACAACGTGCTAATTTCTTCCTCTATTACTGATACTAGGAATCCTCTATTTAACCCAGTCAGAGTCCTAATCCATTCTTACAGATTAAAGAACTTGAAGCTCAATTTAAATTTATCTGAGCAAGGTCATACAACTTCAAAGCAGAATGGAATCCTAACTCCAACTTAACTGCTTCCACAGTTTATGTCCTTTCTGCCACACAGGCCACCCTCCCTGCAATGCTAAGGCTCTCGACTACTTAGGACTGAAACATTTTTTGGGGTACTCAGGACCTCATGCTTGCCAGGCATGTACTGCACCACTGAGCTAAATCCCCGGCCCTTCAACTACTTAAGACTGAGGGCACAAAATGACAGAGAATATGAAAGGTTTTTTTTGTGCGGGGGTTGTTTGTTTTTTGTTTTTGAGACAAAGTCTCACTATGTAGTTCAGGCTGGCTTTGAACTCACTAGGTAGCTGAGACTGGCCTTAAACTCAGCGATTCTCCTGCCTCAGCCTTCAGAGTACTAAGATTATAGGCTTGGGCCAGCTCACCCAGCAATATGAAGTTTTTGTTCTCAATTTACAGATAAGGAAACTAAACCCTAAAGGGGAAATGATTCTCTCAGACTCATACAGAAAATGGCTAGCTGAGCCTTGACCAAGGCCTGACTATAAGAAAACAGCACTAAGAGAAACCACTTAAGCGGTATGTTGTCTGGCATTCTCCTTAGTGTTCTGTATGATTTCAGCAGCAGCGATTTCCACCACAGAAACATCAACAACGCTTACAAAGCAACGCCAGCTGACCTTGCCTTTCCCGTACACTGGAACTGACTGCCAGTGTCCTGCCGTGACGCAGGCGCCCCACTTCAAGGGCACTTGCAGCTGTGCCAGACAAGGGGCAAGGTTCATCCTGTTTGACTTGCTAACCCTTCCATAGCAGGACTGATGGCCAGGAGCTGCCTTCAAGGTGACATTTTTTTTGTGGCTAAAATTATATAATCACACTTCCTGAGACGGCAGCCTGCCTGGCACTGAGTCCAAAACCACCAAGGCACAGCAAGAGTTCGAGCAGATACCATCTGATGACTCCTAATGTTAATAATAATAATTATTAATAGGATTACTAGTCACCAGGGGCTTCGAGAAGGGGTAATGAGGTGTGACTACGACACATGGGTACAAGGTTTTCTTTCCGGGGCGGTAAAAATGTTCTGCAATTATAACAGTGTTGATGGTTGCACAACCTTGTAAGTATACTAAAAAACCTTTCAACTGTTTGTGTTTTCTTTTGTGTAAACAGAGATTAAACCCAGCACCCTCACACTGAGCTAAATCCTCAGCCTTTGTTTTTATCCTGAGACAGGGGCTTGCTAAGTTGTCTAGGGTAGGCTAGAACGTGTGATCCTCCTACCTCGGCCTCTCAAAGTGCTGAGATTAAAGGTGTGCACCACCATGCCTGACCAAATGTTCACTTTAAATGGGTAAATTTTAGCTGGACGTAGTAGTACACGCCTGTAATCCCAGTACTCGGGAGGCTGAGGCAGGAGGATCGTCATGAGTTTGAGACCAGCCTGGGCTACAAAGTAAGCTCAAGGCCAGCCAGAACTGCATAGGGAGACCCTGTCTCAAAAAAAGACTAAAAATAAATAAATAAGTAAATAAATGTGTAAATTTTATGGAATGTGCATTATAACTTAAAAACACAAGAAAATAAATTATCGTACTAGGCACATATCCATCTTATCTAATCTTCACTATGTAAATATTCTCCCCATTTTCCAGCTCAGGAAACTGAGGCATAGATTTTAAGAGACTTGCCCAGTATTATCAACAAGCAAGTGTAGGCAAGACCTAAACCAAGGCTTACACTCCACACTACAAAACATTAACCTCTAAGTGCAACAGTATCGCTCAGTATGATCACAGGCAGTCTACAGTAACTGCAGCAATAATGAAAGACAGACTAGCCAGGTAGGGTGGCACACACCCGTAATCCTAGCATTTGAGAGGCTGAGGCAAGATTGCCAAAAGTTCAAAGCTAGGCTGGGCTACACAGTGAGACCCTGTCTCAAAAAAGTAAACAAATACACACACACAAAAAGACTAACACACAAGTGATGATGTTAGAGACTAGAGACAGATCCATACTGGTGACACAGGACACTTCTACTAATCCACCTAATTTAGGAGCAATTTCTTTTTTTTTCTTTTTTTTTTTGGTTTTGGTTTTGGTTTTTCTCCGGTACCAGGAATCGAACTGACGACCTTGCACTTGCCAGGCAGGCTCTGTGCTGCTGAGCTAAATCCGCAGCCCCCAAGGAGCAATTTCAAAATTCGTTCTGAATTCTTATTTAATACAGAGTAACACATGTGTCATACCCTTAAGTGAAATTCCTTTTCCTTTTCCCCATACTGGGATCAATTCCAGAGGCACTATATCACTGACTACAATCTTATCCTTTTTATTTTAAAACAAGGTATCATTAAACTGCCCATTCAAGTGGCCAGGGGTGGTAGCACAAGCCTATAATCTCAGCAGTTGAGAGGCTGAAGCAGAAGAATCACTACTGAGAACAGCCTGGGCCACATAGTGAGTTCAAGGCCAGCCGGAGCTACATAGCAAAACCCTGTCTCAAAAAATAATAATAATAATAATAAATAGTAATGATAATAATCAAACAATACCAATCTATTAGGTGTAAATACTCAGTGGCAGAAAACCATTAATATATGGTGCAGGTAGAATTATGTCTGTTTAGTTTAAAACATTAAAGGCAAAACATGATTTAACCAAAAAGAATAAGTTTACCAGGCACTTCTGGTTGTCTTGAAGCCATTGAAAACCTGGGATCCAAGGTGCTTTTTCTACAAAGAATTCGGAGATGAGTCCCTGTCACCTGACAAAAATAACAAAAGGCATTTTCTCTCCGTGAAACCAAAGGATCGCTCCAATACTGTTCTTTTAACAGATACACAGATTTATGGCTTTTCAACACAGCTGAAACACACACACAAAAGCCAACGAGCAAGGAACATGGGGGGGAGGGGGTCAAAGGCCTCACCACACCCGTGGCTGAAACACTAGGTGAAAAAAAGTCACCTTACCACAGTGAAATGATGTCACAACTATGCTGACAGACAGATGTTAATGAGGAACATTGTCCAGCTGCTGCAAATGAGCAAAGCTTTCCCGGAAGAATCCATCCAGAGGTTCTGATAACAACAAACAATCAGCATTGGTACAGCCCTTTCCAGTCTTTTAACCCTCGCAGCCACACCGCAAAGCAGGCCTTATTTATACCAAATTTCTGTTCAAGCTCAGAGCTACCTGGCCTCCCTGCAAAGCAGGCAGTTTCCCCATGTTAAAGGAGAGTTAAAATAAAGCCCTGAGAAAGGTACTTGCTTTTTAATTTAGTACTGTACCCTTCTAATCTGAGAGAGTTCTGAGAATGAACCAGTTAGCTCTTCACTAAAGAGCGTCGCAAAAAAAAAACAAAATTCAGCCATCCTCTCAGTCGGGGGAGCATTCCCCGCCCAGAAATTCTCCCTTCCCTTCTTCACACAAAGCCACCTTGATCTGAAAGCGCGGTCTGACCCAACCTTCCGTCCCACCCCTGGAGGATAATACTAAAGCGATCGGAGCCGGGCCAGGCCGAGGCTCCCCGGGGGCAGCCGGGGCGGGGGCCTTCGAGGAGGAGTACCACTGCGGGGGCCGGGGGCGCCGGGATGCGCCAGTCGGAGAAAGCCAGAAGCCCAGCGCCGCGGCTCCCACGGCTCCTCAGAGAAGCCCTACAGTCACCCGGCCGGAGAGACAAGGGCGGCCCCGCAGAGCTCTGAGCAGGTGTGAAGCAGAAGGAAACGCACGGAGGGCCCCCGAGCCCGGGTCTAGATGGAGGCGCCGGAAGCGCCCCAGCAGCTGGACAGAAAGCTTAGCCCCAAGGAGCCCCAGGCCCGCCACCTGGTCACCTGTTCTCCCGCAGCCGCCAAGATGCCTGCGGCCCAAACTCCGCCACTAAAGAGGCTCCGACGACCCACGTCTCCCGAGAGGTTGGGACACAGTCCAGACCCAAGCCATCGTGACACAGCGGCGGCAACACTAGCAGTCCCCACCACGTTCCGGGGAACACTAGCTGCCAAGCCAGGCGGCGCCCTTGGTGTTAGTCTCCTGAGATCGCGGCACTTTAGCGCGAGATTTGGCCCGGGGCGTGCTGGGAATTGTAGTCCACAGTCCCGGAGGCCCTAAGTGGCTCTTCTTCGCGGGAGCCACTTAGCTCGAAGAGAGAAATCCATCTTTTCCCAAAGGAAAAGCCCCCCTTTACCACTGCTTCGGAAGCACCTGTTCTTTGCCTGAGTCTGACACAGGCTAAAGATAGAGTTGGCACAGTAAAGACCCCTCAAGTCCAAGCGCAAGACTCAAAAAGGGCTGCCAAGCACCAAAGCTGGTCATTCTGGGTGTGTACGTATGTGTGTTTCCATTTCACAGATGTAAAGTGAGGCTGGTAGAAATGAGAAGTCACTTAGTAAGCGGTGAAGTGAGCAGAAACTGTCTTCCAAAAATAGCTGGATTAGGCAGGACCGTATTAGCAGCTGAAGAAAAAAGGGGAGACACTCGCCGCCTGCTACCTATATACACTAAAGAAAGTGAGGCTCGGAGAGGAACCAGTTCAGATCCCAAAAGACTTTTTTTCCCAGAAGTATTTACAAATAGGACAAAGAAACAAAATTGAGGAAGTGAAAAATTTAGAGTATGGGTGGGGGGGAAATCTATCCACATCTTTTTTTTTTTTTTTTCTTTCCTACCCACATCTTTACCAGGTCAAAAATTGCGGTAATTTAGCTGGTCTCAGGAGGTGAGAGACAGTGGAGGGAGTGGGTCTCTCACATTTGGCTTTTAGTATCTGAAGTTTGCCCGTTGTCTTGTCAGGGCTGAGAGAGGCTCGGCTTACTGTGTCCCCCGCAGCTCTCGATGTTGGGGACTGCAGGGCAGGGGGCGAGAGGACTGAGAAATAAAGATAAGAGACAAAGGCAGGGCTTGATGGCACACGCCTGTAATTCCAGCACTGGGAAGGCTGAGGCAGGAGGACCATTGCGCGTTCAAGACCAGCCTGGGCTACAAAGTGAGCTCAAGCCAGCCTGAACTGGTTAGCGAGACCCTGTCTCAAAAAGACAAAAAAAAAAAAAAAAAAAAAAAAAAAAAAAAAAAAAAAAAAAAAAAAAAAAAAAAAAAACAGAGAGAGAGAGAAAAGCTGAGGTCAGATGGAGCCCTCTCTCCAGATGGGAGGAAAAGGAACTGCACACCCACTGCAGCCAGTATATTTGCAGTCTCAGGAGGAGGATGTCAGTTTCAGCCTCTCTGCCTAGCAACTTGTTTGTGAGCTGGAACAGCTTGTTGAAGTGGCTCCAGGAGCTCCCCGACCTCCCGCCGGCTTTGCCTTGCCCGCACCCGTGTGACCAGTTTCCAGCTTTAGCAGCTCCCTACATTGGCTCCAACTTTCAATTGGAGCGCCATTACCAGACACTGGTGCCTGAGTGTGCCAGGAATGGAGGTCTTCTGTGACTTCCACAATTAACCTGTGAATAGCACAGTTACATTGCAGTGTATTTCAAACATGCTACCTTGTTAATTTGCGACTTTTTAAATGTGCCATGTTTTTTAACCTCTGTGGAAGCAAAGCTGATACCCTGTGGAAAGGAGTGTGTGTCACACCTCAGTCAGAAGACAAAAACAGCCATTTTGTTCTTTATACAAATTGTGTCAGGTTCACCTCATTTAGTTCTTATCTACAATTACATGAGAACATAAGCCTTCCCTGGAAGCTACTGACTGATTAAAACAGCGTTATTGGCTGGGCATGGTGGCACATCTGTAATCCCAGCAGTCGGGAGGATGAAGCAGGAGGATCACTGCAAGTTTGAGGCCACCCTCAGCCACATGAGTCCAAGACCAGCCAGAACTACATAGTGAAACCCTATCTCAGGAGAAAAAATTTTTAAAAAACGTTATCCCTGATTTCTGTGGCACCGATGTCTGAAGTTATGCTATAACCTTGGCTGACAGCAATGTTAAGTAAAAATTACTGACGGCTATTGTTTTAGTTCCTGTAGCAGGCCGCAACAGACCCAGCTAAAAATGAAAATGAACTCAGGCTAAAGTTCAACTTGAACTGAAACAAAGCTATTTACCTGATGTACCAGTTAAGGCTCACTAGAGAAATAGGTTTAATATAAAAAATGTGTATGGCCAGGTGTGGTGGCACATCCCTGTGATCCCAGCACTCAGGAGGCTGAGGCAGGAGGATCACTGTAAGGTCGAGACCAGCCTGGGCTACAAAGTGACCTCAAGGCCAGCCAGAACTGCACAGCAAGACCTTGTCTCAAAAAGCAAAAAAAAAAAAGTGTGTATGATATATAAAGTATTTACAAGATAGGCTTACAATGGCTACTTGGAGAGTCAAGGGTGAAAAAATGCAAAAGGGCCGTTTATGTGCTGCACAGCCAGGCCACCCAGTCAAGTTGAAGGCCTGGAGCTCACTGCAGAGTTCAGTGCAGGTCACCGTGGGGAAGCCAAAGTGTCTGCACTGGAAGGCTTGGTAAGCCTGCGCTAGAAGCCTGAAGGAACTGGAGCTAAACATCCAAAGCGATGGCAAATACCAGCCTGCCCAAAAAAGCAAAAAGGGGAAGATTGCCTTCTCTCCCTTTGTTATTCCATCCAGGCTACAAGCCTACTGATTGGTGTCAGCCACATCTAAGGTGGGTTGGTCCCTCTTCATTAAATCAGTCATCGAGCCACACCCAGAACTGTACCCCACTTCTCTGCTAAGTGGTTTTTTTTTGTTTGTTTTTCTTCCGGTACCAGGAATCAAACTCATGACCTTGCGCTTGCCAGGCAGGCACTTTTCCTCTGAGCTAAATCCCCAGCCCCTCTGCTAGGTGTTTTATATTCAAATTGATCCCATGATTAACTATCACACCTGATGGGGGGATCAAGCCAGGCTCTCACTATGTGGTCCAGGCTGATCTTGAATTTTCAGTGACCCTCCTGCCTCAGCCTATCTAAAGCTGGGATTATAGGTGTGTGTGACATGCCTGGTTCCAATCATTAATTTTTATTGTTCTGTCTCCTTGTTCTTGCCTTGTAAGAAAAGTAACTTTGAAATGACTGATATTCTTTTTGTTTCTGTTTTCATCATCTCTCTTCTATCTATAAAACCAACCTCATTGTAAAACAGTCTAATCAGTGGAATGAAGTCTTGCCCAATTCTGGAATTGAAAATAAAGCCTGGGGGGCTAGAGATTTAGCTCAGCAGCACAGTGCCTACCTGGCAAGCGCAAGGTCGTGAGTTCGATTCCTGGGGGGGTGGGGACAAAAAAAAAGAAAACAAAGCCTTGCCCTGGGTGCAGTGGTACACACCTGTGATCCCCGAACTTGGAAGGCTGAGGCAGGAGGATTGCCATGAGTTCAGGGTCAGCCTGGGCTCCATAGTGAGACCCTGTCTCAAAAAAAACCAAATTAATTAAATAAATAAAATAAAACCTGGCATGTGAAAGGCCCTGGGTTCATTCCCCGGCAACGGAAAAAGTAAGCAAGCAAGGAAGAAAGAAAGAAGGAAGGGAGGGGAGAGAGGAAGGAAGGAAGGAAGGAAGGAAAGAAAGGAAGGAAAGAAGGAAGGAAGAAAAAGAAAGAGAAAGAAAGAAAGAAAGAACGAGCGAGCCAGATATGGTGCACACCTGTAATCCCAGCACTCAGGAGGCTGAGGCAGGAGGATCGTCATGAGTTTGAGACCAGCCTGGGATTTAAAGTGAACTCAAGGCCAGCCTGAACTGCACAGCGAGACCCTGTCTCAAAAAGACCAAAAAAAGAAAAAAAAACTGAAAGAAAGAGAGAAAAAGGAAGGAAAGGCGAGAGTGTTTTCAGAGTTCCAAGGGTATGCATCACTGTGAAGAAGAATGAATCCATGGGTGAAGGAGATAGAATGCAAGCAAACTGATTTTAAAAGACATAAAAACTAAAAAGCTAAAGATGCAAAGGCAAGGGAATAAATCTCCCACTGTCCGGGAGGAGGTTCTGAGTGAGACGCCCAGGAGGCTCCCTGTGCAGAACAGCAGGGGCGAACTGTGGCACAGGCTGCGGTGGGCTGTTTGCGTCACTGAAAGCTCTCCCAGGTTCACCGCCACTGGTCCGGGAGTTTTTCAGAGGTTTAGAAGGGCGCTTAGACTGATGTGTAAGCCGTGTCATCTCCATCCTCTAGGAGGTTACATACTTCTTAGGATCCAACCAATGTAGTATTCACACAGTGCCCACGCAAGGCCCACGCGCCCTTGAGCCAGTGGCCTGCCTGACTGAGCTCTGGGGAGGTCCCAGAAAGCCAAAGTCCACCTGGCAGATGTTTTTGTAAGATTCCCAGAGGGTGAGGTGGGAGAGAGGAAAGAACAGGTAGCAAAGGGGTCAAGGAAACCCTAACAACCGTAATTGGTAAGAGGACTGCAACTTCCAGGACACAGCCACAGTTGAGGTTACCCAAGCCGTAAATCATCCCAAGAAAGTGAGTTGCAGAAGCCTGGCAGTTGTGTGTGTGTGGAGGCTGTGAGCAGGGTCCTGGCCAAAGGAGTTACAGGCGGCCAGGAGACAGCTAAGCCAAGGAGGGAGTCAGAAAGGGTCTGTGAAGGACACATCGATGTTCAAGGCCAGGCCCTGCAACCTCAACAAAGGCCTCATTATATTGGCAGAATTTTCTTGTGCAGGAACAAGATATTCATACCCCTCTAAAGAACATCTTTGACATTTGTGCGGATAACTTTAGCAATACACTCATGTTTGAGTATAAAAGCCCCAAGCTGGGAGTCCCTTTAGGCAGTCCTTTTTGGGCCCTTTCCCGGGATTATTTGTTTGGGGGTTGTTTGCTTTCACTTTACTGTAAAGGCTGCTTCCTGCTTTCACTCTATAGGAAACACTTATGCTCTGTCTTTGCCTAAGAAATCCTACTCGGGTCTTCTTCTGTAACATCCTGAAGCATCTTTTTTCTTTGATGGGAGTTAGTGAGCCTGCTACAGTGGGGCAGAGACCCAACACGGTAGCAGAGGATTGGGACTCAGCAGATTCCATTTTTGAGAATTTCCTGACTTTCATGGGGCTCCTTTCCTTAGTGCCTAATAGAATCCTAACTTCTGTCTCACTAATTTCTGCTACCAAAAAAAGAAAGAGAGAATGCCAATGAAGATCTAAAGGTGAAAGCTGGGCGTGGTACACTCGGGAGGCTGAGGCAGGAGGATTAAGGGGAGTTCGAGACCAGCCTGGGATACAAAGTGAGCCCAAGGCCAGCCTGAAGTGCATAGCGAGACTCTGCCTCAAAAAGACAAAAAAAGACAAAAAGATCTTTAAAGGCAAGTGTTACATTTTTGTCCTTTGACAGTAACCATGTGATAAAATTCCTTTCCCACAAAGAACTAACTGCAAACTTTTTTTTTTAAACTTTTAATCTTGCCAATCTTGTAGAGACTGTGCTGATTTCCCCCATAAGTGTTGTATGGAGGGGCTGGGGATTTAGCTCAGCGGCAAAGCGCCTGCCTGGCAAGTGCAAGGTCATGAGTTCATTTCCCGGTACCGGAGAAAAACAAAAAAACAAAACAAAACAAGTGTTGTATGGGGCTGGATCAAGACCATTTCTTCAAGCGGGGTGTGGTAGCACACACGCCTGTAATCCCAGCACTCAGGAGGCTGAGGCAGGAGGATTGCTGTGAGTTGGAGACCAGCCTAGGCTAGAAAGTGAGCTGAAGGCCAGCCTGAATTGCATAGCAAGACCTTGTCTCAAAAAAAAAAAAAAAAAAAAAAAAAAAAAAAGGACCATTTCTTCTAAAGCCTAGCCTCCCTTATAAGCATTCTTTGCAAGTAAACTGCCTTACTAAATTGTTTGGTCACACTGGCTTCCTGTCTCAGCCAGGATTCAGGTCATTACTCAATCAGGAGGCTCAAGGACATCTGAGCTGTCTGATATCAGGCCACCTGTCTCGGTTCTGGGTAGATATCCTATGGCAAGAGACCCCCCTCCCACCTCCCTTTCTGTGCTGTTCTCTGACTCTGGTTTTGGTTCTTAGCCAAGCCTGGTGCCAGTTCTGTGCACAACTGCTTTTCTATTCCCAAGAGTGGCAGCATAACTGGCAAGGTGGTCTTTGAGGTCTGACTATGTTATTCTTCTCTAGTGGCAGACAACAGTCAAGGGTCCCTGTATGTGTCTGACCAAGGAATCTGGATGTATTTTACAACATACATATAACTGGGTTTTCTCTTCCTTCTTTTCTCCTCTCCCCCATAATTGGGAAACTAATTTTCTACGTGCTTCTGTCTCTGAATCATCTTTTCCTTAGGTATTTCAAACTTTCGTAAATTTGGAGCCCCCTAAACTGGAAGAGCCCAAAATCTCTCTTACATACTCAACTAGGAGCCCTCCATTCTAGATGCCCAAACCATCCTGCATTCCTGCTTCCTGGGGAGGGGCCAGGGGCAGCAGGCAGGCAATGGGACAGCTTATGCCCACCTGCAAGACATCTGCTATCTCTGGCCAGTCCAAGTCCTCAGAAAGATGTGCCAACACGCTTCATGACCTATTAGCAGATGGGAGGTTGGTCACTAGGAGAGTTGTATTCCTGGAGTCTCTAAAGCAAGAGCTCTGCCCGGAAGCCTGCCCCCTGCATCAGTATAAATGACATTTTCAACCAGGCCACGTCCAGGAATTGCCCAAGTCCATTCTTTATTCAGCAGTAGAGGAAACTAACACTCTCTCGGGGATCTTGGCTGAGGTTTGTCGGCCAGAAAGTGGCAGAGTTGAAATTTAAACCAAGGGTTGAGTGCCCAGCTGGTACTTTGGCTGCCAAATGACCAGAAAGAGCTGACTCTAAGCAGTTGGCTGTCGTTGGCCTCAACTTGTCCACTTTAACTTCTCTGGGGCAAGAAGGTTAAATAAAGGCACTATCCGGCCTGGCCTGGTGGCACACGCCTGTAATCCCAGCACTCAGGAGGCTGAAGCAGAAGGATCATTGTGAGTTTGAGACCAGCCTGGTCTGCAAAGTTAGCTCAAGGCCAGCCTGAACTGCATAGCAGGACCCTGTCTCAAAAAGACAAAATAAAAAATAAAATAAAATAAATAAAGGCACTGTCCCAAGGAAGAAATAACTGGAAGCAATACCTCCCTCCAGTGGTGAAGGAGAAGGATTTCACAAAAGAAATGACCAGTATACTGGAATACATCATCAGCTGTCACCTTTGCCAGACAGCTCTTACAGATGGTGCAGTTAAAGTGTGAAGACAGAAGGATCCCAGCCAGTGTTGTGTAACTAGTTGAGGGTAGTTGTCTGGAAAGAAAATATGCACTGTACCTTACTTTGTGTCTATGCTGTGCTTGGTGCTTGGGATACACTGGGGAGAAAGATGTGCTTCCTATTATGGGCTGAATTGTGTCCTCTCAAAGTACATATGTTGAAGCACCAACCCCAGTACATTAGAATGTAAGGTATTTAAATGTCTAAGGTCTTTAAAGAGATGGTTAAACGTAAATGAGGTTATTAGGCTGGACTGTAGTCCAATATGACTGGTGTCCTTACAAGATGAGGAAGCACAGAGGTGCAGTTAAGCAGGAGGAACAACTTCTAGTGTCTGTACATATTAAAGTAACTATGATTGACAACTAATTGTATTTTTCCAAGTAGCTAGTAGAGAGGATTTCCGCATTCCCAATATTAAAACTGCTAAACATTTGAGATGATGGACCTGCCAGTTACTCTGCTTTGGCTATTATACATTGTGTAATGTATTGAAATACCACACTGTGTCCCATAAGTATGTATAATTGTAAGGGTCGTGACACTCGCCGCGTGAAGGAAGACTCTAAGAGACGCTCTCTCATGTAAAAAGCAAGGGGATTTTTATTTACCAAGCATGTA